>NW_027286874.1:4472135-4576114 GCF_022747635.1 Hetaerina americana
GGATGCACAATAACGTAGTTAGATCCACAGAGTCGGTCCATTTGAACCACAGAGATTCTCGAATTGTTTTTCGACCTTTCAAACAAAGACTGTCAATGTTTGTCTTTCTCTAATACGTAGTCATGGAAACGAAGAAGTCGAATATATGCATTCTTTGAGATATTTGACCAATCACCTAGAGCATTAATTATTCTACAATGATGAATTGTATGAGCTATTGCTATGGAGTTCATTGATGAGAGATCCTAAGGCCAATAGCGTGTTTTTTAAGAATACAGATAGCTCTTAACATCGGTTATTTGGTCGGCTCACTCTACCTCTCTCTTCCGATGGTTCTCCTAGCTGACCAAAATATCGGTTTAAGAGCTGTTTCCGTAAGAACCACTTGATTGACTATCGATTTTTTTATTTTTTTTAAATCCACCACTAAAAATTCTTCCCACGGCATAAATATTTATTGAAGTGGTGATTGGCATTTAACATTTCTCAGTTCGATGACCTAGAGTAAACTTTAAAATTGTCTTTCCTCTTCCTTCGATATTGCTTCCGCTTTAAGTCGTCAGAGCGTTCATTTTTTTCAATACTGTTTACCCAACGAATAGCCACCGTACTCGTCGGCTGCGCGTTATCCGACCTTGTGTTTTCAGTTGGGTCCCGATATTCCGATTACCCGGAGCTTGCGTCCGCCGCTGCCGCGCGTTGCATGAGTGCACTAAATAAACTCTTGAATATTTATCGCCCGTCGCTCTCTCTTCACCCAAGGACACTTGTTGCACACACCTGTGCGTGTTCCCCACCGCCACCTGCGAAGGCGGCGAGTTTTTTATGTCGGGGGGGCGTTCCGCGTAGCATTTTTCCCGAGGCACGGTGAGTAATCACCTCCATTTGTGAACGAGCACGCGTCGAATGACAGAGAGAGGGAGAGTGTGTTGGTAGTCGGGGATATAACTTGATTTAGTCCTACGTTTTGGCATTTTTTCGTTTAAATGCTATTCGCTTTGGGAGTGGTCCCTTCAGTTATTTTCAGCCGTTTTTTAATGATTTCTGGAGATATTCAAGACCCATTCACTAATTTCTCCTTACTCTGTCCATTTTGAATTCTTCCTTCCTTCCATTTGTGCTTTCTCCTTTTCAGAATTCCAGTATACCTCGTCTTCGGAATCTCTGTTCCCCCACACTCACCCGTGACCCTCTTGGTCCATGCTATGATACTATACATGTACTACATCTATACACCACCCCGCAAGCCATGTGTGGCGGAGGGTGTTAGGGCTCATCAAAATCCTATCCTAAGCCGGCAAACTAGTAATAATAATAAATTCCAATTCCAAATGCTGGCACCACTCAGATACCTGTTCTGAATCTTTGAAGAGCAGCCAGAAATCTGTCGGTGTCCTTATTTCTATGAAAACCACTGTAAATAATTTATGGTTGCTTCTAACGTGAGAATTACGGTCATTAATGTACTATATATCAAGAAGAGGAGGGGTCCTACAGCACTTCTCTGTTTGACTCCAGAGGTTACATCTGCTCTCTAAGAAACTAAGACCACCGACCACCTTTGGTTTACGGTCAAATATGAAGTCCAGTCCAGTTAAATGAGATCATCAGCCAATCATAAAAATACCAAAATTTGTCTTATATGTGTATCAATATCTTGAGAAATTCCCTGTTGGAGGCTTTCTAGAGATTTAAAAATATAGTACCCACTTGGGTATTCCCTACCCCGATTTAAGGATATCATGAAGAAAAAGAACCAACTGTGGTTTGCACAATCTTATTTTTATTAAAAATACCAAGAAACTGCGGAATGGTTACGGCAGTGTGTGTTCGCGAGGTACTTCTTTTATCGACTCATAAAAAACTATTTTAACTGAGGTTATATGTCTTCAGAAAATATATATATATATATATATATATATATATATATATATATATATATATATACATATATAACCACACACAAACGTATGCATGTATATTTTGATACTTTATAACGGTTTTACCAAGATTTGTTTCTGATATCAGTCACATCATATAGAACTAGTTTCTATCTATTGTTAACAACGTTTAGTTAGCCTTCCACGACAAATCACTATAGATATTCATTCACATAGATATAGATATAAGAAAGAGGGATAGCTACATGTATAAATGACAAACACAGGAATGGTGGGGAAGGTGGAATCAAGCAGGTCACAAGTGCAAAAAGGTTTCCTTGGCCGGAACTCGAACCACGCATCTTGCCGGGCCGATACTCTAGCCATTGACTCATCGGGGAAATATTTTTACGCTTGTTATCTGCTCGATTCCACCTTCTTCACCATTCCTATGTTCGTCTCTTATGTGCTCCCATCCCTTTTCCCTATATCTGTATCCATTTGAATGAATACATATATATATATTGTATATATATATATATATATATATATATATATATATATATATATATATATATATATATATATATATATATATATATATGTATATATATGTATATATATTGTATATAAATATAAATATCTATATATATTTTATATAAATATTTATTGATCATTCCGCCGCGGTAGAAAATTTCAATTCCACAAAGTCTGTCAACTCCCCGCCATCAACCTCAAAGCACGAAAGTTTGGAGAGCCTTCGATTGCCGGTACCGGAGGCGAAAGTGGGGATCGAAGGAGAGATAAAAATCTGAGAAATGAGGTGGTGTCCATGGGAGGGGCTGAGCCAGCCGGCTCAAATGATATTAATTATATGGAAGAGAGGAAAGCCAGATGGGCTGTAAGGACACGCTCTGAGGCATAAGGGCCGGAATACTTAAGGAGAGAGGGAGAGAAGCGTAATGAAACGTCCCTTGAGGAAGGTGGGATGGAAATAGGATGCTCGGATTGCGGTGGGGGGAGGGGTCTTAGCGAATAAGAGAGCGATCGGGGAATGCGAGAGTTTGCATGTTCGACGGGGGAGAACGGAAGGGGGCGCGGGGGCAACCAATCTTCGGATTGAAGAACTAAGGAATGAAAGATATTGTGGTATTGGAATCGATCCATTCGGTGGGGGTGTGCCCTTGGGTGCTCCCTCGTATCCGAGAGTGAGTGATTTGATTAAGTGCTCCTCCTCGGTCGCTTGCTTTTTTTCTTCCCGAGGTGCTCCTCCTTGCCACCCTCCATCCCCTCTCTCCGTACCATTGGGGGGAAAGGAGAGTTCCCCTACCTCCGCGCGTGGATTTCCCTAGTTCGCTCCTGCGCAGTCACAGAGGAGCCTGGATCTCCTATTTTTATGTCCCCTTTCCTACCAATACCCTTTCACGCCCCTTCTCTTCATTTGACCTGGCGGGAATGCATTCAAGGGCTATGTGAGTAATTTTTCAATGCGTGGAAATTCTTCTCTACGTTCAATTGCCTCTTATTTTTTGAGCGACCTTGGACAAAATTACACACGTGGCATAAGAACCGTATTTTTCATTTTCGCCATAGACACTTTAATTTATCCGTTTATTCTCGTCCTTATAAAGTAGGTTTTTGTAAGAAAACATGAAATGTTCCCTTAAGTAACGGAAATTTTTAAGAAGTGAATAACTTTTGCTGTTTCATGTGTCCATCAAAATAATGTATTATATTTGCATCGTAGACCTTTCGTGAATTTTATCCTGTAGATATGTTGACCTTTGTAAATATTTTGTGAGCATTGTATTCATTGAAATTGTACGGCGTGTAATATTTCTTTAAAGAAGGAATTCACGTGTTTTGAACTTGGTCATTCAGAGAAGACTTTTCTGTTGTATTTATTGAGAAGGAAGAAAAATTGAGTGCTAATAGAGAGGTAAAATCTATTAAAATGTTTTAGTAGACTTATTTCTTACATTCAAATATTACCAAGTCAGTCAACTCTGGGGATATCTGTTAAAGTACCTGGATTGAAGATACATAAGCATAATCTAAAGTCTGAATATTAGCGAAATATTAAAAGATAAATGGCGTGAATTTGGTTCTCGTCATGCGTGATTATTAAATTTCGGGTGAGAAGAATTAATTCAAAAAGAAATCTTTTAATTCTAGATACTAGTACCTTCAGCTTTTGCTTACTTCTAACCTCATTTCACGTCGTCTGAAATGCTTAGTCTCTTCGCACCTCTTCTCCAGTCATCATACATTGCGACTGTGAACTCACCGGTAGTTTTAAATACATCCTCCATCCTCCGCCTTCCTGACATTCTCCGATGTCTCCCGACGACTCTTTTTCTTCACCAAGGCCAATTCCTCCTCTCCATCATATTATGCCAACATATTCTTTTTTTCTCCAGCCCCACCACTCCTTCCCCAAAAACTTGCGATCTGACACGTCAGTCCTCCTTTCTTAAATTCAAAGATTCCGATCCTCTTGATACTCTTCTATGGTTTCATTTTTTTCAATCTTCTCTTTACCTCCATCTTTAAGGTCGACTACCTCGAGTGCTCTTCAAATGAGAGTGTGATTGACGTGAATAATATCTGTAAAGTGAACGAAGAGTAAAATTGGGAACAACTCTCGTCGGTGCAAAAGGATAAATATTTGAATTGTCAGCGAAGTGGAATGAGAATTAAAATTAGTTATAGTAGTTGGACTCGACGGGAACAATTATAGCCTGGAATGAAGAATTTCACCTTGGGAATCGGTAACTATTTGACGTTAAAACCATAAGAAAGAAAAATACAGCATTATTTGAAATCAATTTCTTGAATGACCGGCTAGTTCCGATGTAGTCACGCCATGCAGAATATATGAAAGTCTTTCTCTCATATTTAAAAAAAAATTCTGATTTGAAAACGACGCAAAATCGATGAGTTAATTAATGAAAATGGGTGGAATGTGGTAGCATGTATAGTTTTGTTGCTTGTAATATTCTCTATCGAGAAGGCCGGGACGAGGGGACAAAAATATACTTCGTATTGTTTTTTTTCTGCCCTTCCATGTTCCCCTTTGATTTACGCCACTGCAGTTTCTCTACTCAATGTTTTGAACGAATTATACTCTCATCAGCGTCAAAACTTTCATTACGTAGATGACCCTGCGCATACTCGTGGATTCCTCTCTCCAGACCGACACTTTGGCGCCACCCCTCCCCTCGCTCGCCCCCCTTCCCTTCTCTCGGTCCTCCCCTCCGCGCGTGCGTGCGTATGTGTGTGCGTGTGGGCGCTCTCGGGGTGTGGTGTCCGCGTGGTGTTGCGGGGGGGCACACCTGTTGCTTCCTCTCCGAGGCCGGGAGCGGAGGGGCGACGGTGGCGCCGGGGAACTCCCCGAGGGAGGAGACCCAACTAGTATCGGGACTCCGTTCCCTGTATCCGCTGATCGGGCTGAATGGCACGGAGGGGAGTTGGGGGTGGAAAGGATGGCGTCCCGCTCCCCTCCCCACGACAACACACCCCCCCCCGCAATTCTCCCCCTCTACGACTCAATGGGTTGGAGGAAACCTCGAAAAATCTCCCCCCGATTTGATACTTTGGTCGCCATCTGCTTTGAATTTTGACGGTACGTATTTTCAATCAAATTCGCAGCCGGAAGAATAAAGCGTTCGCGAGAATAGTTTCGTACTCCGGCTAGACCAGATTGTGACCCGCATTATTAGGAGGCTGATTTCAGCGGTATACAAATTATTCATTCCTGTCATGTGCTCATCTTACGATATGCGAAAACGTTTGGGACAGTAAGGTAGAACGGAGAGCCTTATATTTTAACAGGATAGTGCATCTTTCACTTAAGTCTCGTAAGTAGTTCTTCATCATTATCGTCCAAAGATTTTAGCCGATTAGCATTTCCGATATAGCACCGTTGCTCTCAACCGCTCCAGTCCCAGGCCTGCTCATTAGTCCTTTTCCTTTCCCTTTGGCCTCATCCAGCCTTTTATGTCTCCTTCTTCCTTTCCTCTTTCCCCCTTTCATGGCCATCGTCAAAATGCATTCCCCTCGGAACACGTGGCCGATCCAGTACTGATTTCTCTGTCGTGGGTAGGGTTCAGATGGGTTCTATTCTCCTCATAACCCTCCTTGTTTGCCAATTCATCATTCCATACTCTGTTCACTCTTATTTTCTTCTCGCCAAACTCCTCCACACCCTCATCTGTCTCAACGGTCTCTATGCTCTCCTTTTTTCTCTCCCTTCCTCAAGGTCCATGGATCACAAAATTAAATCAGAATATTTTAAACACCGCATTGACAATTCTCTTACTCATCTCTAGCTAAAATCTGCTGCACACCAAGCTTTTTTTCATATTTAAAACTTTCTTTTACCGCGTCTTTTCTTATAGAATCTCTGAATAACTTTCCTAATGCTCGTTTACCGTCCTTCTTAGATATCTCTCCCCTTTCACTCACTCCATTTTTCATTACGCATTCCACATGCGTGTCCTCTCTGACATTTATTTTCGTTTCCTCTCAATCTCGGACACAATTCTCGTTAGTTTTACGAACATATCTGTCAGTTTATATAAGGTCCATAGGTCTCAATCGAAATAAATTCACATAAACTGTTTACTTTTTGATTTGGTAATCCTTATCTGGGAGATTTCCATTTGTGCTATTGACTCATCGATTTTCAACCTATTTTTATAAGTTGGCAGCTTTTTTAGTGAGACTCCATCATCATCAGCCGTTGCCAGCATTTTTTGCGATTGGTTTATGGCGTTGCGCTACAATGGAGTTTCTTCTTCAGTCATGATATCCTTCACTGAAAACAAAAGAAAATGAAGGTTTATATATAGCCAGGCAGTCCGAGTGATTATGGTCGCACGGTATGTTCTCTGGGATGTGGTTAGTAAATTGTTAGGGCCTGGACGACTCTGGAGTGCACTGCACATCCCATTTCCTTAAATACAACTTCCATAATCCTTCGATTAATAAATATAAACAATGTGCAGGTCATGCTACGATACCATAAATAACTAATGATATTATTGTATTACAGAGCCCTTCTCAAACGTTCTCCTGGATGCATTTCGACAATCGAGAGGGTGATCGTAGCCATTAGAATATTATAATAATAAATATCTTCGGGCTTACCTTGTGAAGTCGATTCATTTTAGAATATAATACAGTAATTGGTCAAAGATCAAGATCAAGATGATCAACACAGTATGGAAATAAGAAGAAGAATTGTGAGAGGCAAAGAAGCACATGGAGTGAATTGGCGACAGAGATTTTTTGTACAGAGGTGAGGTTTGTTGGAGACGTGATAGAGGGGAGAAAGTTAGGCAATCGAGGAAGGGGTATGAATAGGAAAGGCAGCCGCGGATGTCAATTTGTATTCTGGTAGAAAAGGCAAAGAAATGTGTCGTTTTTCATTTTGTGTCCATCCAAAACCTGCCTTAAATGGACAAAACAAAAACCACTCACTACTATATTTCGGATATCACAGCTACCTTCATCAGGGCATGAGGATAATAAGAATAAGGATATTTGTTAAAGTCTACGAAATGTCAATAATCTTATCATATGAATGAAACATGTATTAATTCTAGAATTATAAATACTCTTTTGATTAAGATTTCGTAATGGTTTCCTTAAAAAAACAATTGACGATGAACGAAGTTTAAATATAACGTTAAAACAGAACCACGTGGAGATACGCGGGTGTGAATGACTCGATCGAATAGTTGAATGCAAATTGTCTTTGATGACTTGTTTGGTCCTCAATGAATGGGAGCTGATGATAAATGATTTTTCCTTCATGCAGGTGGTGGGGCGAATGATGGAGGCGTGGCGAGCGACCAGCAGCCCTTCGTGTCCGGCGATGGCACGCCCGCGTCCGGATACGATGCCAACCTCTACCTCTACTCGGTGAGTTGCCGCAGTGAAGTCACCCTTTCGATACATCGACCAGTAGCCTTCCCCGAAACGAGGATTACGCAATTTAGGAGTCGACTTTGGAAGGAGTAAACTTGGAAAGTCAACATATACCTTTACTACACCCGATAACATTGTTTGGATTGATTTCACGACTGTTGCCACTGTGGTGATGAAGGTTTTTAACTACTGTATTCTATACAATTGAACGGCGATAACGGTATATCGCATATGGACTCGACTTCAATGGGCCACGTTGGTAAGGACCTCGATCCTAATCTTGGATTGCAACCGGAGTAGTCACTTTCCATGACAGCTGAGTTAATTCAATGTTTTAGGTTGATTATAGGTAGGTATTATATTGAATGACTAAATTTAATATTATTGGACTTCATTTGCGGATGGACACTCTTTATTTCATTTTGTAGCGTTGATTGTTTCAAATTTGTTACCAGAGCTGATCCTTTTGATTGAATGACATCGTGAACGATTTGATAAAATCCGACTCGTTATCGGTCAACTCCCCTGAAGCACGCAGGAGTTTCTATTTATTATAGGCTAATTGATCAATAATAATATTGTTAATACATGAAGTAGTTAATAAGTAAAATATGCATTGTTCTCTATCTCAATCGGAACGATTTGTTGGTCAACAGTTAGCTCTCGAACAGCAGAATGAGTTCATGTGATGCAGTTGAACCTTTCCAGGTGGATTCCAAATTCCATTTAACTCAGGTTTCTTTATTCGCCTCGTGAGTTCATCTGAGGGCAATCAAAGGACTGAGGTCCTTTGATTGCCCTCAGATGGAGGAAATGAGTTTTTGGGGTGGTTAGGGAGGTGAAAGGAGGGCTAAAGCCTATGCTGGAGGAAGCCATCACGGTTGGACTAATGAAAGTCCGGACTTTCTACGTCACGTCTACAAGAGGAGGGAACTAGAGTGTTCAACACGTTTGCAATAACCCAAGCAGCTTTCCTCGAACTAGAAGCTGCTTCAGACGTAGTCTGGACAGAATGACTTGCGCTAAAACTAGCAGGCGTGTTGATTCTTCCTTACCGCCTTAGAATTATCAAATCATTCTTAATTAGTAGGAAATTCTCCATCTAGTGTAAGTAAGTCAAATCGAACTTTAAACCGATCGGGTCCAGCGTACCGCAACAATCGATTCTATCGCCAATTTTATTTTTATTGATTGTTAACGATGTGCGGGAGATTCCAGGTACTGAATTATACGAGACCTTTACACAGACGACGCGACTGACTCAGCCCAGGGTGTATCTCCAGCGAGAACAGCTGACCTCGGCCAAGACCAACTGGATGACTAATCCGATTGGATGCGAGAGTGAAAGTTGAAGGTTAATATCCACAAATGCGCCCACGTTAGCTTCTCGCTACGACTTAGAATGGGCGTTGGTCCTCCATTATATTTTAGGGTAGATATCATACCCCGGGAAGCGGAAAAATACCTGTGGGTGAGTCATGACCAAGACCTGTAATGAACCAAGAGTATATCAGTCCTAACTGACAAAGTTGGATCAGCGGAAAAAGCAATAAATACATCCGCTTCTGCTCCCCTCTGCCCTTCAAAAAGGAGAAGTTGATTGATAATTCAATCTGCCTGGTTGACTGACTGCTGATTGTCATAAACATTCACGAACCATCTACAAAACTTCCGGTTGGCAGAAAATAAAATCTAAACGTAATTGACAGGATCTCCCTGATTCGTTAGAGGTTCAGATATTTCAAAAAATTAAATATACAGTCGGTTCTAAATGAACTATGATGTCAGCTCGGTAAACTCATAGGATACGCTTTATATTTCCACATAAATATTAATTATAACCACTTGGGTTTTAACTCGTAGCGTCATCATCACGTGATTTACACTTAGCGCTATGCGTTTAAACCCAATTAATTATAATTATTATCAGTGTGGAAATAAAAAGTCTATTCAAATGGATCGCTTCCTCAAAGTAATGCAGGAAACTACATGGTAAACCAACTTGGAAGGTTTCAATTGCCATGCAGGTCGACCAAAAACCACTCCTTGGTGACATTTGGGACTGCGATGAGAAAGCGATGTATCGCAATCGCCTTCCGAAAGCGGCACTGACTCAAGACCACATTCCTAGCCGAAATGTGTACGGACATCTATGAAATTTGACTGCATTTACATGAAGTTTGTTATATTGACATCTACATTAGATGACAATATCGTGATCCATTAGCAATTGTGTAAAAAGAAACGCGCTATAAACGGTCAATGCCTGGAAGTAGCTAGTGGAAGAGCCTAGACTGTTAAGATCCTCAGTTTCCTAGGCCATCACCACAAATCAATGCTCGACGAGATCCATTTTCTAACTTAATTTTGACGATGAAACTTGGCAGACTGGAATGCGTGATAAAATCATTGACGTAATATCCAATGAAATACCTATCAAACCAACAATAATTTCATGAGGATGCCTATAAATAAATATCTGTTTAAAATAATTATTGATAAGAAATGATAGGCGTCACAGTTATCGTGGTTCAACCATGAACTAGAGGAACTAGCGAAAAGCGCTATGCTCCTATTGAATTTCTGCATTCAAATGGTATTCGTGCCACTCTTGAACAGAGTTATCGTTAGAAAGGACAAATGAAGTAAGTTGATGGTACTGGACGTGGCATACGTCCCTGTATTCCTTGAATTTCAGCTAATGGCATGCACTTTGGAAGCCGGACATGAATTCTCATCTTTTTTGTTTTTTTGAATGGGTCGGGGACCTCAGCGAAGAATTTCAATCCTCTGCGCTCCATATCTTCCTCTTTTAGGTATTCGTGTGTTTTTTTAAACGTGTGTGATATTACGAAGAGTGAATATTGTTATTAATTTTGGTAAAGTGATAGTAATTTTCGCAATATGGGCTACTTGATTTTTCGCATTCGAACTGGGCGGATGTTTTGAGTTAGCGTTGAATGTGACGGGAGCATTTTTAAGTTGTGCGTAGGCAAGTAGTCAACGATGAGAAAATGAGATGCCTATAATATGTGTATATGTTTCAGCTCAAAACCCTTGGATAATAATCAATGATGTAATAGCTCCATCATGAGATAGGTAAGAGAACTTAAGAGACAATGGAATACGTCTTTAAGAATTTATAATTATCGCATTGGGAAGATAAAATAGAGCACTTAAATTTGATTCATTTATAAATTAATTTAACGTTTGGTTAAAATTTGACTTCCTCTAAGAAACCTAAGCATCAAAAAATTCAAACAATGAAAAATATCTACTAAAGAAAAACAAAGTTACTCTAAAAATGTCATACGCTATGTATATGCTTTGATCTTAGTGTGGTACCAAAATTAAAATTATGTTATTTAATTTGAAGGTTAGCTAGGGTGGGAGTTTACAATTACTTCAGACTCAGCCGTAACATGCGTGAAATAGTTATATTTAGGGTGGCGGGGATGATTCCTTTCTCTGTGGCATCTGTGGTTTCCCAAGAAGATCTGGAACCTAAAATATCGCACAGCTTAGGCTAAAGTGAACGTGTCCGAAGTCACCTGAAATCGAACCTGGGCCTCTGGTCAACAGTACTCTACCTGTCAGAGTATCACAACGCTGATTTCATTTTATTGAGCAGTATTGTTCATCGTATCCAGATGAATTAACTACATAAATAGGGCAAAATGAATCTTTCTTGGGATCAGGACTGATGTACTGACTACACACTCCGGGGACCTGGGTTTGAATCCCGATGGTGGCAGGATTTTTCATGGGTATCCAAATACATCGAATGCAAGGGTCATTGCATCCGACGCAGCCTCGAATAACCCTGAATTTTTGGGTTTGCAAAAGTTATTACAACCATCATGAGTATGGCTGTTTTCCTTGAATCAACTTTTGTCTCGTATTTTTTCCGCCGCAGCGTTTGTCAACAACACTCGATTTTCATGCCTGCGGCAGAGCCAGGGTAGGAGGCAAGACGATGATGGCCCGTCCGCTGCGAGTTTGACGAGAGAGATGAACAAATCACATCGAGCATCAGTTTTCACATAACCCCCGCAGCTGCGGTAAGCCTGGCGATTGCAATCTCCGTCCAGGGGCCCAAGGCGACAAGTCGATTTACCAACCCTCTGAAAACATAATAAAATGTGATATGAAACTTACGAATTCCCATACTGTGCAATAAACTAGGTAATATAGCAATAGATGCATTAGGGTTCATAACCACCCGCGGTCTCCATTACAAGGACTCGTAAGCACACTTGCAGCTTAGAGAACCAGACCCTGGATTGGCTACTCGACTCAAAATCTGAAGCATGGAAATGCACGAGTGTGTGTATTGAAAGAGAGACTACGAGCTCATGAGGGGAAGTAGTCTGACCCGAGTGAAAGTGCCGCACTCGACACGCATTCGTGGAAATATCAAAAGAGACTGGCCATACCGTTACCCAACAGCCTGCGCGTGAGTAAGCCCTCAACACGCTCTGTATCCCCCGAGATCTCACAGTGGACTCAAAATGACCATTGGTACATTGGAACAATCCAAACAATGTACCTAAGTATTCCAAGTCACCACCTCTGAGGACATCGTGAGCGTAGCCTTCGAGTGGTTCGATGGTCGTTCTGACGCCCAGGGTTTGTCGGAGGTGAAACTGCTACTGGGAGGAGTTCATCACTCTTCAGGGTGACTGCGTAGGGAGACAGTTGAGTGCCAGTCACCTTGGGGGCGACTCCTTTTCGGCAGTGAGTTCACCGCTCTCGAAATAACCCTGGGGACAGAAGGTGATCCAGAGGAGGCCTTCTCCTCGGACGAGATGGTTGCTCTTCTTCACCGACGGCGGCCCTGCTTCTCACCCCTGTGTGGAGGTACCCTCTCCTCATCCATCACTATCATTGGGACCATTGGGACCATTAGGTCACAATTTCGCCCAAATAAAGACCTCTTCCTATCTATCCACCCGCATGCTTGAAGGTTTTCTCCGCCTTCGAGTGAGGCAGTTTCTACCTGCTGGCCTCCGAGTGAGGTGCTGTCATAACTGGTCATCGCTTTTCGATTTCTCTAAAGATGACTGAACGAGTTGTTCAAAGATATTGCATCGAGTTTTGTCGAGAGCTTGGTGATTCTCAAAGCAAACTAATTCGTAATCAAACAGCTATGTGATCACTCGGATGTGACTTTAAAAAAAGCCAGAGACAACGTTATAGGAAAATTGTTTCAAGGTCTTCCCACGGATACTCGGTTCAGATGTTAGTCATCGTCGAATCGGTGGACCAGCGTCAAAGCGACGATGTTCAAGGGACCAAAACCAAGATGGCGGACTTGTGGCCAGTCAAAGAAAATCCTGGATAGTGCCTCCAGTCGATTTCGGCCTACTTGGGTTGGCTTCCTCCCCCTTGGATGAGTCCCGGGGTCCGGAACGTCCTCCCCTCCTTTCCCCAACACACACTCGTCACGGAAGGGGAGCGGAGGGGAGGGGACAGAGGCGCTTATCGGGTGGCGCCAGGGATTCCGCGTATGAATTCAATTTGCTTCGAACGACCCGCCGCCGCCTCGGGGACTCAGTGAATCTCCAAGCCCATGTTTCCCCCTTCAACCTTTTTATTCTTTTTTTTTTTCAAGAATGACGGCAGAGATTCGCTCCCGGGGACGCAGTGGAGGGTAACACCCGATGGATTCTTTTTTTTCACAAGCGGACACGGAGCATGGATTTTTCCGCGGGAGGAGGCGAAGTTAAACTCGGCGGGAACGTCCACCCCGGAGGGAAAGCCTCGCCCCGCCCCTTTCCACCCTCTCCCGAGTCCAAAGTCCCCGCGACGACTTTTGCCGCCTCCGTCGCCTCCTCTTCCGCATTCTGCCGTCGACAGAGGCGGATCAAGTTCTCCAAATTAAAACGGAGCATCTCTCTCTCTCTCCGTTCTGCGCACCACTTGAGCCACGGATGGTCGGTGGCGGTCACAACTTCCCATTCGTTAACTCTAATCCGAGGTTGTATCAACAGGAATATGACTGTTTTGCGCATCAGCTCACTGTAGACATTCATGGAACTGGATGGATGTTTATACAAAACGGGTTAACTTTTCATGTGGGAACAAACTAATTATGTCCAATTTTCTTTGATTCCGCACCCGTGAGAACGATATACCGATTAGGTGTGAAAGTTTGATTATCCCCAGACATTATATGAATATTTGAACTGAAAGAGTTTGCCGCCACTGTAGATAAATATGAGTTACTTACGGAAAATAATAGTGTTGAAAATGTTACTTAGCCGCATTTCCGCTTACATAAAACCGCTCTCGC
The DNA here is from genome assembly GCF_022747635.1 of Hetaerina americana. Taxonomy (NCBI): domain Eukaryota; kingdom Metazoa; phylum Arthropoda; class Insecta; order Odonata; family Calopterygidae; genus Hetaerina; species Hetaerina americana. The sequence goes on from NW_027286874.1 coordinate 4,486,245, forward strand.
GATTCGTGTGTATGTGTAATATAACTTGTACGCAGATCTCATGGATGTGGATTATAATTTAAATGAAGGAGTGTGATGGTGTTTGCCAACAAAAATATAGAAAAACACTTAAAAAAGGATACTCCCACAATTCCAAAATTTGCGATCATTCCGCAGAGGAAAGTGATCTATTCACCTAGTGTCCTTTTTTATGTGTGTTCCTATATTTTGTTGGCTATCGCCATGTTTCTCCTTCGTTTGAATTATATATACGATACACGAGTGGGACGCAAGTTTACACAAACTGGGGGAATGCTTGAGATTTCCGATGCTATCTTTCAACTGTGTCTCTCGAGCATCTTTTATTTGGAAGAAAGTTTTCTTTTCGTGTACGTAACCCTACTCTCCCCGGTCGTAAGATAAACGAGATAATGTCAAAATATCAACTTGAAATGAATCAACATGGGAAAGTTTTCTTATCGGGGTTTCTTTCCAGGTTAGTACGTGTTTTACTGTTATTTCTCTCGCAATCAGGTTTATTTATTGCTAAGATTTCGTCGAGCTGATGCTCTACTCTAATTTTGATTGATGCATTCTAGGAGAATTTTCGTCTTTCGATTTTGGTGCTGAGAGAACAACCCAGTTATAACAAGTGTAGGAATCATTGACACACATAATCAGTAATATAATGTCATAAGTTATTGCAGCATGTAGTAATTAACCAAGTAGTTGGTTAATTGGCACCTAAAACATATTAACAGACAGTCTGATCCGAACATGATCAAAATCGTTCGGCTCTTTGTAATCAAAAGGTTTTTACAAGCTAAATAATAAATTGAATAAAAATCAGAACAATATTTTGGACCGTGGCCCGAGGGACGAAAAGAGGGATGAAGCGCAAAGATAAAAGAATTTTGGAAGAAGAAAGGGGAAATAATTCAAATTGGCACGTGGCCCCATGGAAAAGTAGAAAAATTGGAGCATTATACACTATCTTATTAGGGAAATATTTCATTTTTAAATCATATGTACTTTTCATTTATAGTTCATTTTATTCACTTATATAATTAAGTGATAAATCTTGAGCGCAAGGAGTTTTCATTTTTTTATTCTGGTGCCGCTGACTAGTTGCCCTTTTTGGCTATGTTCCAAGTCCTCCTATCGCATAAAATCAAAATTATTCAACAAAATGAAATAACATAAATTTTCTGTATATTCGATAATGATGGATATACATTTTAATCAAACCGTTTACGAAGTAAACTTTAACGGACTAATGAAATAAACTGAATTTCTCCTGTATTGGCGAAGAAACACCTGTACATCACCTGCTATACGGTAATTTAATGTTTATCTGCTTTATGCCTTTATTTCGCCTTCGCCCCCATATTTCAATATATAAACCATGTGTAATATAGAAACGTACTTGTTTCCAAAGTCACAATAACTGTGCCTTTCTGTGTATGGTTAGAGTCGCTGCATCATGACAATCAGATCATCGGAAATCTTATCGTGGGAGAACATTACACTAATGAGTCTAGGAAAGGAAACTATTAAACTAGTACAGTGACACATTATTTTGCCTCTAAAGTTAGATTACAATTCACGCAAATTGATATCACATTTGTTTAGTAATGCCCCTTGATCTTTGCATGTACCGAAACTAATTCTTTAAATGATGAATTGCAATGATTAGTTCATTTAACATCAAGGTTCAACCTATTAGTGTTGTTTTAAAGAGGAGAGAATTCCAAAACATTATGTATTTTTAATATAGTTCACTTTTTTCTCTGGTTATCTGTTAACTGTGTGGTATTAAAAATTTCCCCTAAATCCAATGTTCTCATCGTGTTGAGAGAAAATTTTCCTTCAGAAAATGTTTGATATCTTAGTCCAAGGGGTAGAGCGTTGGACTACTGACCGGAGGGGCCAGGATTCCACTCCCGGGCAAGCCTTTTTGGGCACCTGCAGCTCCATCCAAGATATGTGATTTTTCGGGTATTAGATCTTCCTGGGAAATGATAACCGGCACAGGGAAAGGAACTGGCCCCCCCTACCCTGACGTGTGAATTTCACACGCCGTCGGGCTTAGTACTGGGTGAACTCTACCGTCACCTACCAAACCGACCTTCGGGTTGATTACTGTGTTTATGGTTTATAGTATATATATATATATATAAATATTTTATATATACTTTATATATACTTTATATATATAAAATTTTTATGTAAAAATATTTATATATAAATATGTATATAAATCTATATATATACATATATATAACATATATTGTAGTTATATAATAATTAAGACATTATATATATATTTTTCCTTGCAATTTGCTTATTAAATACGAAATAAAGGTATGGTCTTCCTAGCTTTTGTATCTTCCAAAAACGAAATTTCATTCCATATCGTCGTTGGGGATAAATTTCCCTATACTTATATACCCGCTAGGCAAAACTATTCGCTGCGGACAGGATTCGAACCTGCGCGGGCATTGCCCATTGGATTTCAAGTCCAACTCCTTAACCACTCGGACACCACAGCTGCTTGTGGAGAATGAGAGATATTTTCTTATATATTTAAAGCAAACTTACCGCGGAGAAATTTTTTTACTCGCCATAGATTATGATTAATGGGATATTGAAGACTATGATAGAGGGGATAACGTTAGCTAGTCGAGGAAGAGGTAGAAATGGTAGATAATTGTTGTGTAGAATGAATAAAGGAAGGAAGTATGTGGCATTGAAGACAGGCTTGTAGGAGAATAATGTGTTGGGTGTGTTTCGTTGGGATAGACAAGATATTTATTTGATGGTTGTTTCTTTCCAAAACCTACCTTAACCGGCAGTTTGTAATAATAATTTGTAATATTAATGGCAATTTGTAATATTAATAATTTGAGCTCAGTTTCCATAGGATATTTGACCGAAGATGGTTTTTGGTCGTTTTTTTACTGTGCTGTCCTAAATGCTTCCTTCCGAATCTGATTTTCAATGGTATTAATTGCCATTAAACCAAGATCCGAAGATCTTTAGTATTGTGTCCGTCAACCGTTTAAATATAGTGCAAATAATGAAATTTATTTTAAGAATTTTCACGATAAAAGAAATTATTTGCCTAGATTCGGATTCGAACCCGGTTCCGTCAATTTCCGTCCGCATACAATAATACCAACTTGAGTGCCTGGCAACAAATCAGGAGTGGCCTTCGCAGAATCCCTCAGCAGGGATTTCAGGGATCTGGGTTCGAATCTCGGTCTAGGCGAATATTTTTCCCCAGTGTAAAATATGTCATTTTTGTGCACAGCGGCCACTCCCCTTAATTTTTGTTATTGCGGAATTTTCCGCCTTTTCTTTGAATTTGAATAAAATTTAAGTGCCATTATCCCAGGGTTCAAGACTTGTTACGTATTATGCGATATGATCATAACTATCATGTCGGAGAGAGGAAAATTGGCGAAATGCCTGGAGGGCAGTGAAGGGTGGGGGACTCAGTTAAAGGGACGGACGCCATTGGACTCCTCTGGTAACTGTTTAAGACGCCCGCTTGCGTGTAGGAAAATTGCGGTGCTTATCGTCTGCATCCGACTTAGCATTTCGTTGCCGCAGTTGAACAAATGACGTGCGGCGAACGTCGGCTCACCAACCGCGGGGGCGCATCCTGCGGTCTGAGTGGAGAGCTGCGTGATTGGCACCACAGGCTGCGGTGGCGATCAATTCCCTTTTGATTGGCTGAGACAGAGCCGATGCGGATTCACGAAAACATATCTACAGAGTTACGGCTCTCCAGACCGGAAGGGGTTCCGCTAAAGTCAGTAATTTACATATTTGGCACTATCTGTAATTATTGGCTTTCCTCGGGACTGTTTTATGGGATTTGTTTTTTTGTCGTTTGCGTAAAATCTTTCGTTTCATTTTATTCACTTTTTTATTAAATGATATATTTTTCGATTTCCGGCGGTTACTTGAACATTTTTAGGAGGCCTACCCCTAAATTAGGAGAGGTGAGAAATTGCCCAGAAATGACCAGCAGAATGGCGGTAGTACTGTAAGAATGTGTTTAAGAAGTTCGAGAGCTTCAAAAAAGGTCTGAGCAATGAGACGATCGGGTTTTTGGCACGGTAGAGAATATTTTGGGATTGATGCATCCCACGGTCTCAAAACGTGATCTTTGGAATTCAATGTGGTCCTTCAAAATTAACCTTCCTTGTCTATCTCGCTGACGCGCTAAAAATGACCTTTGTGGTGTCCTTCTATGGAAAATTTTATGTTCCACGGATTTGACACATCTAATTCCTATTCCAGTTTAATGAAATCCTTGGATAGGGTGGTTTATCCTCATATCATCTAACCAGTAATTTTTCAATATCTTAAAATGCTACTCAGTCCATTTTGATATGCAATGGAATATTGAAGACTGTTATAGAGGGGATTTCGATTAGATCGGTCAAAGTTTTTCGATTATGGACCGAAGGATACTGAAGTCAATTTAGGGTGATGCCTTTGTGCAATTCCATCTGAAGTCCAGGCATTGCGACTTTTAGTGTTTCCTGGGTAAATCCGTGTAAAACCGAGTCATGGCACTGGGGAAAGAAATGTCCAACTTTAAAAACCTGAAACTTGAGTGAATTTCACAAACGCTATCGTGGTTAGTAACCTCCCCTATCATACACAACCTTTGGGTTGATTACTATGACAATGTTAATCAAATCTGTGGAACGAATTAGAATGACGTACTGAAACTTTCTACACAAAATGAAATTACTCACTAATTTACGCGATTGTGGATATTCACTGTTTTGCATTCGCGCACCACCCCTCTTCTTCTTAGTGAACCCTAAGGGAGGGATTGGGTTTTATTTCACCCGTCCGAGGCTTTCCGTCTCGCTTCAGATGTCACACCATTCTCCCTCCTTCCCTCTACGGTTGCCTTGCCAACCCCCTTCTCACATTCACTCTCTCTTTCTCTCTTACCCCCAGGAGGAGATGGAGGACCGGCCCCGGGTGTCCACGCTGCTCAACTCGCTGGCCAACTACAGCAACACGATCCCGGCGCCCGCGGACCCGGACGCCCAGTCGTCGGGCGGCAAGGCGCCACCCCCCGCCGGCGGCGCCCGTATGGGTACCCTAATCGGTAGGTGCCACTCCTCTCTAACCTACTCCCGCCGCATGTCCCGATCGCCGCCGCATGCCTCGCACCGCTCGCATCACTCGAGGTCCGACCGCCGTCGATTCCTCAACTGGCCCTCGTCGGCGGTCGCCCCCATTGCACCCGCGGAGAGGACACGGATTCTGCCGTAACCGCCTCCCAAGCGTTAAGCGAGCAGGGTATGCGTCCTCCTCCCATATACACGTGTGTGTGTGTATATATATATATATATATATATATATATATATATATATATATATATATATATATATATAACAAAGTCGTAAATCGTGTTAGTTACACCATTTATAACTCAAAAACGGCTGTATCGAATTAATGATATTTGGTTTGGATATGTCTCATTCCAGAATAGCAGAATAACCATTTGAATACCGTAAAAGTATTGTATCCTATTGCCGATTTTAATGACATTTGGTTTTTTGGATTCGTCTCAGCCCAGAATAGCAAGATAACCATTAATATATTGTAAAATTACCTAATTGTATCGCTTCATTGAAGAAATTTCAACGTCGGAAGAAAGGCGACTAGGTTCCTGGTCATTCAGATGTGCGTTCTGCTGATACTCTTGGCCGTATTTATACATTTCATCCGAATAATGATTAATGCTTCTATTTTCGGTTGTTACTGGTGAATGTTCGAGGGCCACAATCGTTCGAATCACTACGAACTGTTAATGATATACTAGTCAACTAGTAGTGTGCCCAACATTTCGTGCTGCATGTCAAGAGCTCAATTTGCTTAAAAACGATAATCATTGGAGCACGACAATGGCTGAAGCAACTATTTCTGAATCTCCCACTAAGATATGAACATTATTTGCTGTCATCCTTCCGAGATGCTTCCCATCCAATCCACGCGACCTGCGGAACCAATACAAGAATAACATGCCAGATGAAATTTTACATCGAATTCGTGTATGTTCAAGAAATATCGAAATTGAGGTAAATAAGGAGATGCATAACCAGGCTTTGCTGTTGATTGAAGACATGTGTAACCTCATGTGCGGCAGTTTATTGGAGAAGTTAGGAATGCCAGCCCCAGATCGTGGAATGAACGACGCGTTTAATCAAGAATTGGAGCGTGAACTTTACTGTGATCGATATTAATTAGACCAATCAGTTCAAACAAATTTACCCCTGCTGAACCCCCAACAGGAGAAAGTGTATAATACATTAATGAAGGCACTTGATGATGTAAATGGTGGCTTATTTTGCCCTTAGTGGAACTGGGAAGACATTCCTCACATCATTGCTTTTGGCCACTGTTCGTGCGAGATCGGACATTGCGGTAGCAGTTGCTTCATCTGGAAAAGCGGCCACATTGTTGGAAAGATGCCGTACGGCTCATTGAACGTTGAAGTTGCTATTAAACCTACAAAATTCTTCACGAGTGGTATGTAACATTTCGAAACATTCCGCATTGGCCAAAATTTTAGTAGTATCTAAAATTACATGGGGCGAATGCATGATAGCGCACAAACGCTAAAAAAAACCCGCGTAACAAACGAAGACGGATTCGCCGACTATCCATATGAATTTTTAAACTTCTTGGATGTTCCTGGCTTGCCATCGCACAATTTACAGCTGAAAGTTGGCTCGGTGGTCATGATGCTTCTAAACCTAAACCAACCAAAACTATTCAATGGAACGCGTTTGGTGATAAAAAAGACTGACGATCAATGTGATTCACGCGACTATACTCAAAGTAAAATTCAAAGATGAGGAAGTTCTCATTCCGTGGATTCCTATGATCCCAACCGAAATGCCCTTTGAGTTTAAACGAATTCAATTTCTAATTCGTGTTGCATTCGCGATGACGATTAACAAATCACAAGGCCAATCGTTATGGATGAGTGGTCTGAGTCTAAAAAACCCATGTTTTTCTCATGGTCAATTATGTGTGGCATGTTCACGTGTTGGTAAACCATCCGCCTTATTTGTTCTTGCGCCCGATAACCAAACATAAAATGTTGTATATCAGAAGGTTCCGGTATATCAGACTCGAGAATAAACCTGAACGTATATATAGATTGAATAAAGAAAATTTCTCTCTGAAAACCCATTGTAATACTTATTTTAAACTTATTTTTATAATTTTATTGAATTTTTTTCCTTATATTATTATAACAAGTCAAATATTGTTAAAATGGGTACAGCCGTTCTTGTTTTATAAATGGTGTAACTAAACTGTTCATAAGATACACATGGAAGATGTCTAGGGACAAAGCACTATACCAAGTTGACTACATCCTTGTCAGAAAGAGATACAAGAACCAATTTAATAAGTGTAAGAGCTATCCCGGCGCAGATATAAATACCGATCACAACCTGGTGATTATGGACAGTAGACTGCGATAAAATAAGATGAAGAAAGAGACACGACAATCCAGATGGAACACAAAGATACCGGAAGGAAGAGCGCAAGAGAAGAGTTCACCCCGGCCATTGAAATAGAAGTTGAAGGAAATAATGAAAATGACCAGCACTGACGATCGTTGGAAAGAAATGAAGAATATAATTACCAACGCTGCAGATGAGCTCTTCGTGAGTAAGGCGGAAATATCTAAGAAGCCATGGATAACAGCTCAAATAAGAGGTGTCATAGACTAAAGAAAAAATACAAGAATCCAAGAAATGAGAGTAAAGAAGACCTCTATAAACAGTTGCGGAACTAAGTAATACAAGAGTTCAAGAAGGCAAAGGAAGAATGGATAGAAAGCTGCTGCGAGAAAATTAATGGCAGCATCTAAAAGGGAGATAGCGAGATGCTTATAAACTAGTGAAGAGGCAATTCGGGGAAAGAAAAACAAAATCGCAAAACATCCGAGCCGCTAATGGAAAAATACTAATAGATGATGACGACATTAGGAATGTATGGAAATAATACATTGAAGTAATCTATCAAGCTCCCAAACCACTAGAAGATGGTTTAATTAAAGATGAAAGCATGATAGGTAAAGACGATCGGGGTCTGCAGATATTAAGAAACGAATTCGACTGAGCCGTGGCGGATCTGAGAAACAACCAGGCACGAGTAGTTGACAATATAAACAGAGAAATAATTAAGATTCTCAGGGTCAAAGCAAAGGATACCCTGTGTGGAATAATGAAAGATAGCTACGACAGCAGAAAGATACCAGAAGACTTCGAGGAAAGTATAATGATTGTAATACTGAAGAAACTGAAAACAGATAAATGCGAAGAGCACAGAACATTGAGCCTGGTGACTCAAGCACCACAAATCCTTACTCGGATAATTAACCGAAGAGTAGAAGGAAGGATAGAAGGAAACCTCTCAGAAAACCAATTCGGATTCAAGAAAAACCGAGGAGCAAGAGAGGTAGTTCTCAGCTTGAGAGTTCTGGCCGAAAAAATGAGACACGTAAATAAGCCATTATATGTGGCATTCGTGGACTTTCGTGGAGAAGGCCTTCGACAAAATCGAATAGAACAAGAGGATTAATATACTAGACGAGCTTGAATTTGAACTACAATGACTGAAAAATTATCCATAACCTCTACAAGAATCAGGTAACAACAATGCAAACGAATAATGGAAGAGAAATAGAAGCGAAAATGAACAAAGGAGTAAGACAAGCATCTACCTATCGCCAGCAATATTCAACGTGTTCCTGAAAGAGGCAATAAAAAAACAAAAGAACTGTGCATCAAAGGAGTCAAGGTAAATGGAGATGAAATCAACATGATACGGGATACGGGAAAACCTGAGATCCTTCAACATGATACGGTTTGCAGATGACATCGCAGTAGTGGCGGAAACGCGGGAGGACCTGCAAGTAACTCTGAGTGCTATGGGCCAAGTACTGGGGGAATATAATATGAATATCAATAGGAAGAAAACTAAAATCCTTTCGTTTGGAAGAAAGAAGCTGAATGCAGCTATCACGATTTGAGGGGTGAAACTGGAGCAAGTGGAATCCTTCATCTACCTGGGCAGCAGCGTAACATGGCCGGCAGAAGTACGACCGACATCAAGTGAAGAATTGCTCAAGGTTAGAACGCATTCATGAAGAAGGGGCAATTACTATATTCAAAGAACCTAAGGCTGAAAACAAGAAAGTATTTCGTCAAGACATTCGTGTGGAGCATGGAGCTCTATGGTTCCGAGACTCGGAACATTAGAAAAGTGGACCGGCGAAGAATACAAGCCTTTGAAACATGGTGCTGAAGAAGAATGGTGAGGATTAAATGGACAGATTAACTAAGGAACGATGTAGAGGAGCAAAAGAGGATGAGACAATATGGAGAACTCTACGACAAAGAAAACATCGATACATTGCGCACACATTGAGGCACAATGAATTGATTAGGAATACAATAGAAGGAAAAATAGAAGGGAAGATTCCACAAGGAAGACCAAGAGACGTGTGCATAGGACAAATTAAGAAGGACCTAAAACAGCGAAGGTATCAGGGATTGAGGGAGTTGACATTAAATTTATTTATTTCTGTATTTATTTTAAAATATTATTCACATGCAGCAGTAGCGCCAATTAACAGTGAAAAATATAAACAACATGAAAGAGGACAAAATACAATAACAGCATTACAATAAACAACGAGAACCGAACATGGACAGGGGAAAACATTAATTTGTTGAAAGGTAGGATAAAACTTGGGTGATGAAATTGCAGTATGGTAAATTATAAGGATCGACAGTGTGAGGGAGTGAATTTAGAAGGAAGGAGAGGCGAAATAAAGGTGAGCGCTTGGTGAGAGATATTCTAGGAATAGGCAGATGGAGTAGGGAGTGGGTGCGGATGGATCAAGTTGGTATCCTGAAGTTGAAGAAATAGAGGAGTTCAGGGCAATCAATTGTCGAGCTTAGGGTGTTGAGGAGGAGATCTGAATCAGCTTTAAGTCTGCAGTTTTGGGGACTAGAAATGGATAAAGAAGACAGAACAGCATTTGAGGACATATTGCGGAAATGTGGGACTCGGTGTTTGACTATTTTGGCAAAGAAGTGAGAGATGCAATCGAGAGATTTAAGATTAGTTGGGGATGAGGTGGACCAAATTGGGGAGCAATATGACACTATGGGGAGGACAATTCTTTAGGAGTATGAATGGAGTGCTATTGGATCTTTAATTTCTGTGAAGCGGTAAAGAAGGCCTGATAGGGGCATTGCTTCATTTGTTACAATCTCTATGTGGTCGGAGTAATTTAGTTTATGGTCAGTTAAAACGCCAAGGTCTTTAATGGTTGTTACTCTATTTAAGGGATTTTAGTTAATTGAATAGTTGAACATCAGGGTTTCTTTCAGAACAAGAGTCATGATGTTGCATTTTCCAGGGTTTAAATTAAGTTTCCAGGAATCACACCATAGGGAAATTTGATGTAAGGCAAGTTGAGGGTGAATACAGTCAGAAGTGCTTTAATTTGCTTGTAAATCTTGCAATCATCAGCGTAGAGAAGGGTATGGACCAAAGAGGAAAGGAGTCGGGAAGGAAGATCATTAACGAATAAATTGAAAAGATATGGCCCAAGGACACTGCCCTGGGGAACCCCAGACGTTACAAGAGACCAAGAGGAAGAAGCATCTGAGAGTATCACACGCTTGGTTCTGTGGGTGATAAAGCTAGAGAGAAGGCTAAGGAACATTACATCAATGCCGAACTGTTGGCTGAGTTTATGAAAGAGTAGTTGATGATGCAGGCCGTCAAAAGCCAATAGAGTAGAATAAAGGGCTGCAGTAAACCAATCATATATATATATATATATATATATATATATATATATATATATATATATATATATATATATAAGGGAAGGGGACGCAGAGTAATGCTAGTTGATGGACGGGATACATTTCCCGCGTTATTGTGATTTGTGTGGGATACTTCGACCTTCACTTCAAGAAAGTGTTGTTCCTTGTTTTGATAGAAAATATGATGACATAAATTACATAAAATGAATTTATATTTTTCAATATAGAGGTGAAATAATATTGTTATTATTAGACGTAGCTTACCATGTTAGGGTAGGCTTTTGATGGAACCTGGCGCTACACACTTCTGTGCTGGCTAGGCCTAGGTACAATGAAAAAACAATACCCTTTAAACCTCATCCTATGCATTAAAATGCCAATTCCTTAGCCCTTCATACTTTCTATTTCCCTAAATTCCATTTTAGATGTTTATTCTTTTCCTCCCTCCACCTCTTTTTCCCAACTTTTTCCCCTCTATTGCCGTCTTCATCATCCCATTCATTGCCCCTTAATATCTCCAGTATCCACTTTTCCTGCCTTCTTCGATTTTCTCCCAAGAGCCATCTCTCCTCACCTTCCAATCCTATGACTTCAAGGTTTGTTCTTCTATCTGTTGTCCGTCCATTTTATTCTTTCTAATCTCCTACAAATGTACACCTTACATGGTTCCTTATGTTTTTATCGCAACGACCAAGCTTCCGGGCATCAAATCAAATATCAAATGTTAGAATAATTAGGATTCAATCCTTGTAGCAGAGAGCATTAAACAATTAGGGGGACGAGAAAGAGAGGATTCTTACCTGTAACTAACCAAGCACCAGGTTGCTCACTCAAATGGATCGAGATGGCGTCAACGGATACGTGTGTTGGCGGAAATTCCTCCGCGGGAAGGAGCTCCTGCTAATTCAATGTTCGAAGGTCACTGTTGGATAGAAATTTGGATTAACTTTGCTGCTTGAATGTAATTTGAGTAACTCTTTTGGAGTTCTGTCCTCGCATGGCCTTAGCCATGAAAAGCCACTGGATCGAGTAGGCAATAGTATGGGAAATAGCCAGGAGAAAAAGTTTCCTATTTCCTCGAACTCACTTACTTCTTCGAAGTTTCTTTCTTTCCTTCTGGCTTAAAACTTTCTTGCTAACTCGATCTTTTCTCTGATTGAGCCCTGCATGGACGAAGAGAACCGACCACTCTTTTGAGGCGAAGGGAAAAAACCACAGCCAGATGTGAAAGGAGCTGTCAAATAATTTCACATAATTTCCTTTTGATACTCGGTGACACCGGCCATTTGGTGAACTCGCGAAGTGGACGCTGTGAGACCGCTAGCTAAGGTGGGCGTAATGTCTCCCGCGTCTCGTTTGATGGGAAAATAGAAAAATATTACGTAAGTCATAATGCCTGGATGGAGAGGAAGAGAAAAAGCATGTCTAATGTAGACAGAGGACTGCATAAAATTAGCGGAGGATTAATAACACAAGCTAAATGCTAATAAAACCTTTCCAACTCTGTAGAAATCGTTATTCGATTGAGATCGCTGAGGATTTTTTCTACAAGATCTATGCCCAGTGTTCACTTCGCCTCAAAGTTTAGTGCTTCCACGTGCGTGAGTATTGTGAGTCCAACTATGCGTAGGAAGGACAGAAAGTGACTGGCTCCATGTAAGTCGGCAAATACATGCAATCATCTCGATAACCACTACCTTAAAGCTAGAGGGGAATACATGATTAGCTTTCTTCTCGCAAAATGAAATTTTAATAATATACTAGACTTTTCATTTGTCCCTGGGGCTATATCGTGAATTCAAGAATCCTTTAGAGTGCACAATTACGCATGTTTTCATTATGAGAAGAACAAATTTGCACTTTTCCACAGATTTATTTGAAACGCACTACGCATTTCAGTCCATTGAACCATCTTCAGGTGAAAGGTAAGATTCAAATTAAAAGATACCTGCCACCGTTCTCTCAAGAATGATCTGAAGTGTTTATTTCCCCCTCTCTTTTTACCTCCACATTTCTTTAATTTCTGTTTCTTTGGGTTTCCCCTATTTCCCCTCTTTGTTCCCGCCTACCTTACTCTTCACTCTTCCCCCCCACCCCCGCCTTCCTCAAACAGCTATAAATATGATATATTCACAATTTGAATCTTGTCTTGTACCTGAAGATAGTTTGATGAACTGAAACGCGTTGTGCGATGAAAATAAATCCGTGGAAAAGTGCAAATCTTTTTTTTCATAATGAAGAACTTCCAATACATCTTGCCTGAATCTGTTGAATGTATAAGCATGCTTACGATTATAGTATCCGTAAATTTTAATTTAACCGCGACTGAACAATTTATATATGTTGTCATCATCTGTATCAATCATCCGATACATAGTTAATGTAAGGACGGTAGATAAGTTCTTTTTCTAAGAAAATGAGAAAAAACATTTTTCTCTAAAGGAACTCTTTGTAAAAAAGTTTCATTTAAAAATAATATCCCTAGTATAAAATAAAATAACATTGTGAATAATACTATATGAAAAAATATGCTTACTACCCAGCTCTGGAAAGGCCTCCTGATCGATATGCCCTTCATTTTGTTTTGTGTTTTGCGTCGAAAGACAGATTCAAACTGGCGGAGTGCGAGGAATTTCGGGCGGCACGCGGTGGGCTAGACATTAAGGGAGGCCTAACGTGTGTGTGATAGGCAATGTCCTGAGATGTCACTTTCTAAGTAATTAATGCTCTTTTAAAGGAATCTGTCTTCATACGCCTCTGGTAACATGTGAATGATCAATCACAGAAATCACTCACCTATTGACCTTTATGTCATTTTAATATTGATAGTACAATAATTGCTTTCTGTTTCACACCTTTCTTATAAATGTATTGGAATGTGAAAGATGTCTAAAAACCTTGATTGCCGCCAGTCTGGAATGAAACGTTCCCGCGCAACATTTATGCGCGTGAGTCGAGAGTATTCTAATGTTGTCTGGTCTATCGAGGAACATTTGTCCATACGAGTCGGGAATAATTTAGTGATGACCATAAAATGTTAACTATGTCACTCTCATTCCTTAGTGTAAAAATAGCTAAACGTGGAAATTGCTGTCTTCTTGGTGGATGATGGCACGCTATGGCTGATGGCACACCTTAAACAAAGATGTAAAGAAAATATCCGTGGAACCTTGAATATGGGGAGTGATTTTTACAACGGCTTCGAAACTTGGTCATTAAGGGAGGAAGATAAACGTAGGTTGGAAGCCATTTAAGATATGGTATCGAGAATAATGGAATGAATAAAATGGAAGTAAAGGAAAACAAACGATGAAGTTCTGGGCATGGTGATGAAAGAGTAGGTAGTTGGGACCAATTAGAAGGAGATAGGGTAAAAGATGTTGAGAAAAGAAAAGGTATGATGAAAATGGCAACAGAGGGGAGAATACTGGGAATGTGAGATGGAGGGTGGGAGAGAAACAACATTTTGGATGGAATTAAGGTAGGTAGAAATTATGCTGAACTAAAGAATGAGGATTTCTGTATAGTGATGGGTTTAATGATATTTCGTATCATTTAATCCTCTCTGACATAAAATACAGGCCCTGTAAATTAAGCGTCTTTTAGGTCGGCCAATTGTTGTTGGATATGATGTGACCTGATACCGTATATTCGGCCTCTCGGAGACGAAATGTACGCCAGACCAGAACTTAAGTGCTTAAGGGGTTTAAAATAACTTTAATTATTTGTAATAATATTAATCGAGCTTAGATGCCCATAGTATTTTTTCGTTTTTAGTACATTTTTATCCTACATGTGTGTCATTCCTTTACCAGAACATAAAATTTGTCATGAAAGGTGCAGCATGAGTTTAGTTGACATTAAATATTTATTTATATTAAAGATTTATTGTCTTTTTGAAAAGTCAACTGTTAAATTTGGAATAAATATTTGATAAATTTAGCAATGGTCTTTTCAATCACGGTGAAGTAGGAAAATGGAAACCACTCGGAGAACGGTATGCTTAGTGTTGGAAGGATCGTCGTGCAACTTCAAAGCGCTTTCATTGTCAATCAAGTCAAATTTTCAACGCTCGCACCGATGTTATTTCAATCGAATTGCGAAGGAAGTGGGGACCTATACTTACCGTTTTGGGTTGATTAAAAACGTTACGCGTTTGTTAATAGGTTTCCAGTATTTGACTGTTAAGCTGCTCTTCCCCTTTGTCACCACTCTTAGAGCGGATTCCATCGTTCAGAGAAAAGCGCCACTGCTCTGAGCAGCCGACATTTTTTCTCAAGTAGTATGGTGTCTTTTAAAACGACCGTTCTCACATAGGATGGCGAACCCCTTTAATGAAACCCGGCCTTTCCGAGTGTCCTGCAGCGACCCCAAGCTCTGTTTGCCCTCTCCTTCCCCTTCCTCAACCGTCTCCCTCCCATCCCAGCTCCTCTCCCCCCTCATTTCAAGAACGATGTGAACTTTCGCTGCCTCCTGTTGGTGCCATCATAGTCGGCGTGTTTCGTTCGCTCATTACCCGCAAACCACCCAAACACATTCCCGAATGGAAATTTAATATCAAACACTGGATACTGTGGTTTCTTTATCAAAGAGTGGTACGCAAAGAAAATAATGTGACTCTGTGAAAATTTTATTTAAAAAACAGATACGTACTTTGTTCATTACAATTTTGTCAATGAGTCAAAGAAACTTTATTTCCATATTTTTTGGATTCCTTTTTCGTCAGTAAAAATGTACCTTTCGTCATATAAATATATTTTAAGTGTATTTTAATGCTGTCATATTAGTTGAATCAGTATCGAACGACCTGAAATTGAACAGAATCATAGAGTGTATGGCCTAAATTTGTAGGAATCTTCCAAATGACAATACGAGTACGTGCCACACGACAAAGTAAATATGCTAGTGGACGATGATACAATAATTATTTTTCATGAAACGAAAATATAATGATGTCAACCACCTTAAGAAAACCTTTTAGATGTTACATCACTTGAGTGATAAAATTATTCTTTCATATCAACAATAGCATTTCTTTAAGTACTAGTACATCAAAAGTAAGTGGCTACTTTTGTTGGTATACAACTGCGTACATTTTTAACCCGTGAACATCATGGTGAGTACGGGTATTTATAAGTTCGCAGTGCTCGAGAGATTGGCTCTTGATTGGGGGGAAAGAGGGGGACGCAGGCGTGCGGCACACCCACCCACCTGTGTCTGTGTTTGTTCTCTCTCTCTCTGCGTGACATAATTTATTGACGTGCGTATGTGTGCGTTATTGCAGGTGTCTACCTCCCCTGCATCCAGAACATCTTTGGCGTCATCCTGTTCATCCGTCTCACTTGGGTCGTGGGAACCGCAGGCGCCATCCAGGGGTTCCTCATCGTCCTCACCTGCTGCTGCGTTGTGAGTACAAGTGCCCCTCCCCCTTCCCCGTCCCCCTGATTGTCCACCCCCTCCCCCTTGCCCCCCTCCGTACTCGCTTTGAACGCATCCCTGGTGATCCGGGATGCGTGTCCCTTCAGTGGGAAGCAAATGTTTATGGATCCACTTTCCTTCGAAGGCTCCCGTGGGGAGCAACTCAAGCCTCAACCGCATCATCGGGAGAAGGGAGGAGAGAGAGAGAGGAGTGGGGAAAGGGGACGTTTCCGGATTATTACAACGCGCGAGGGCACGTGATATCGCTGTTGTCAGTGCGTACACGGTAGAACGAAAATTCCATGATCATCACCAATGATTCAAGATTTTCTCCAAGAAACTCAGCATAACGCAGTATTTGGCGTGTCGCAAATCGACGGCTTGGGCGGCATTACATATATGATTCTGAGACCTGCGGCTGTTGAGTTAAGGGGATGTGCACAGACTGTATGTTTTTGAGGGGATGGTATATAGGAGGATGGAGAGGATCCGGTGCATGGAAATGAAGACCAATGAAGAAGTGTCGGGCATGGGCTGGGAAGGAAGGCAATTGCTGGAGGAAGGATATTCGAAGGGGGTGGGGCAGGCGGGTGGGAGAGACCATCGGGAGAAGGGAGGAGAGAGAGAGAGGAGTGGGGAAAGGGGACGTTTCCGGATTATTACAACGCGCGAGGGCACGTGATATCGCTGTTGTCAGTGCGTACACGGTAGAACGAAAATTCCATGATCATCACCAATGATTCAAGATTTTCTCCAAGAAACTCAGCATAACGCAGTATTTGGCGTGTCGCAAATCGACGGCTTGGGCGGCATTACATATATGATTCTGAGACCTGCGGCTGTTGAGTTAAGGGGATGTGCACAGACTGTATGTTTTTGAGGGGATGGTATATAGGAGGATGGAGAGGATCCGGTGCATGGAAATGAAGACCAATGAAGAAGTGTCGGGCATGGGCTGGGAAGGAAAGCAATTGCTGGAGGAAGGATATTCGAAGGGGGTGGGGCAGGCGGGTGGGAGAGACCATATTAAGAAGCAGCGTCAAGACGCCCAAGACCTTGATGGAAGGGAGAATATTGGGTGAGCTCGGGGGATAGAGAGGGGGGAGAAAATAGGCATTTTAGGCCATTATATACGAGGGCGGAGAGTGTGGAGGATAATGAAAAGGTGTGCTGCAGAATATGTTAATGTTTTCTACATCTACATCTACATAATACCCCGCAAGCCCCCGCAAGGGCGTGTGGCGGGGGGTGTTAGGTCACCAACCGTAAAAAGGAAAAATACCACATGCAAAAAAACAACACGGAAAATTACACCCACAGCAGCGCACACACTCATGCAAAAATCCCTTCATCCAATACTCATGCAAACACATATACCGCAAAACAACTAAAAAACTGCACCCCATGATGCAGCACGAAAGCCATCCTACAACACGGAAGCCAGGACAGCCAGGTT
Organism: Hetaerina americana; assembly: GCF_022747635.1. Taxonomy (NCBI): domain Eukaryota; kingdom Metazoa; phylum Arthropoda; class Insecta; order Odonata; family Calopterygidae; genus Hetaerina; species Hetaerina americana. The sequence continues at coordinate 4,504,000 of NW_027286874.1, forward strand.
TTTCGTTACTTTGAATGACGACGACGTTTATGATAGTTTTTAGACCCGGTCAAAAACACTGTTTGAAGGTAACTTGGATGAGTGAACGGGGTAGTTCCTTTTTCGGCCTCGCCATTGGTTTTTAACATAACCCCGGCATCCATAAATGCAAATGGCCAGAGCTTATCTACATGCGAGTTTACCCTCCATCCTAGAACGACCCTGGCACCCTCCGTTGACAACCGACCCAGGCTGGATTCCCACTTTCATTGCATCTATGCTTCTACGTTCAATAAAATCGGTAGATGAAACCACACAGATACAATTAGAGGAACAGTCTCTCGCGCGAACACAATCAAATGGTATTTCATTTTTAGTCAAATTCGCGGTCACTACAGTGCAGGCAGCAATGCTCAAAATGTCGACTTATATTCTAGAGTCCTTGTTACGGACGCATCGCAATTTGTATGATCCAGAATGCTGTCCCAATATCAGCCGCAATGCGTCCCCATCGAGGCTCATAGGGTACAGCGTATATGTTGATGCGAGGGATATCTCGGGTTTCGTCACGATTTTTAAATTGCTCCATCGGTCTTCTTAACATTATCTGTCTACCCATTTCCTCTGCAACTCGGTCCGCGAGCCAAACAGAGATTCTTTTCTTGAGTAAGCACTCGCTAAGTGGAGAGCCAAATACGAGTTCTTGATACGCTCCTCAATAAAGGATGAAACTCGACGAAAGATCTCAGTGAAACTCAACTGAATAGAAGATAATAGCAATCAACACCCCTCTCAGAAAACAGACCCCTATTTTCTAAAAATACTCAACATTGGCCGATTGTTTTCAAATTCTTATTCAACTAGTCACATTTGCACATTTACTCCTTTCTCATCACGAACGCCATATCTTAACTTGATCAGGAGCGGGACTTGATAGACTCATGTTAAAGAATATGCTTCTGGTCCGCGATTGTCCTCCTCAATGCCATTTTCCTATTTTATATGCACTCATTTTTCCTTCTTAATTTTTTGGCATCACTGAATTATCGTTATTGGTAATTTAACATGTGCTTTCCGCCCGGGTAACCTGATTTTCAATTACTTCTCAATTCCTTACCTCGTAGGGCTGAAATTATATTGAAGTGTTGAATAGTAAAAGGTGTGATCAAAAAGAGATAGGACTGATTTTATATCTTGTTTATTTCGACGGATACAGCTTAATTGAGCTTGTCACCCACAAAGTACATGCCTTGGCTGACGACACACCTTTGCCAACGTTTCTTCTAGCTCTCGAACCCTGCCTGGTAAGCCGCCTTAGGTATCCTCTTCATGTCCGCCGTACAATTAGTTTTAATGTCCACAATAGAGTCGAATCGACGCCCTTTTAAGGTTGATTTTAACTTCAGAAACAATGAGAAGGTTTTACGAAACTCTAGGTCGGTATTGGCTCGATCCAGGAGTTCCTGGTAGATGTCCACATGTTTTTGTCTCTGTTCATCAGTCAGCACTCGCGGGACGAATTTTGATGCGACGCGCGTCATGCCCAAAATGTCCGTCAAAATTGTCTGACAGGATCCAAAACTAATGTTGCTTCCTCAGCTATCTCCCTAACAGTTAAACGGCGATTTTCACGCACCAAATCGTTCACCAATTTGACATGGTTGGGGTCTTTCGAAGTGGAAGGCTATCCCGTTTGCGAATCTTCATCTGTCGAGGTTCTGATCGATTTAAAACAACTGTACCCCTCAAAACACTGGCTTCGACTCAAAGCTTCATCACCAAAGGCTTGCTGAGTCATTACAAATATCTCCGTAGCACTTTTGCCAAGTTTGAAACAAAATTTCACGCACACACGCTGTTCCTCTAGCTCCTTCATTGCTGCCGTTGCACGCGGCGATGAACACGTACCGCTGCTCCTGCGTAACAACTCGACATAAACAAACGCAACACCTCTCGTTTTAGTCGTCAGATGTGTCGCTAAATGGCGCGCTGTGTATCTTTTTGATCCATTGAACGGTTTACGCAGAATAAAACCACGGTCCTTTTTTTGATCACGCCTTGTATTTTTTTCTATTCGACCATTTTTGATGCTTGCCTTTAGCCAGCCACACTAATCCAATGAGGGGTGGGATTCAAGAGTTAAGGATCGACGTCAACCTTATATTGATCACTAGGTTCCTTGAAATTTACACATTTTAGGATAGGTAAGAGCAGTTTCTTACCCTGGGCCACCTGCAGTTCCCCTAGAAGATCTGCTATACAATTAAATCACAGATATGTAGCAATTTCAGAGTGTAAAAATCATTCGCCTTGACCAGGATTCAAACCCGGATCCCTCCATATATGGCCGAGTGCTTTAGCCAGTTTAGCTATACCTTTAAAAAATACTGCTGCGGCATCTCCCGCAGTTTCTTGGAAATCACAGAGAGCCTGAGGGAAGATGTTGATGTTCAGAAACATTACCCGGATTGGATGTTTGGCACTTGGATCAGTAATACTGCACACTGCCTACTAGTCAACCACAACCCCTCCTCCGCTTTGAGATGTGATGCTATTATTCCCAAAACAATAGCATGAAAGGAACTTGGGAAGCATCACCTTTGCTTTGCTTATCAGACTACGAGATTGGATAGAGATCAAGAATGAGTCTCCACATTCTGGGAGCATCCGCAATTGAATTGGGATTCTCTCGCTCCAAAGATGGTATTTTATTCATAATCAGAATGGAAAAAACATGCCAATCAATACTGCTGTGAACATATTGAATTCTCGTGGAGCTAGGCTAATGTGATTACGATGCGAGGCGATGATTCATTAATAGGGTGAAGTGAATCACGACTTAGCGCCGTCAACCCCACCATAAATGGACGCCTACGGTATCGGCTACGGACGCCTCTGCCTATCGACTGCAGTTGGTCGAGGCCTTACAAATCAAAGGCTCCATGTCCGAATCTTGCATTCAGCAAATATTGTCGTCCTTTGAGACTTTTCGAAAGGAGATATTTAAAGGGTATGCCTGAAGGAAGTAAACTAAAAGAGACATGGAAGAAAATTAATATTTTAAATGAGAACTGTGCGATCAATGCTTTAAATTGAAGGTTGTTGCAAATATGATAATGTTTTCATTGAACTGCTTTCCCTCTCAGAGGGTTCCGGCGCTCTAATTAAGTTTTCATATTGGGTAAATAGATAAATGCAACCATTAAATGTTTAGGTATATGATATAATATGTAACCGACTACCTCGTTAAGCCATGGTACGCAGAAGAAACATGAGTAATAGGGTACAAATTAAAAATTGCCGTTCCTGAGATAGACGTTGGTGTTCGTATGTTCAAAACTCTTTATATTTTAAAAGCGTTGGGCATTTATTAGTAAATGAAATGCCATATACGTGCTTTCTTTCTGTCCCTCTTTTAGGCGATAAATGGCGTAGGTTGTACAATTTAAATTTTAGCGGAAAATTTTGGCATACTGCCACTTCCTGGTTGCAAGCGTATCTCTTATAATGGTATCGTTTAAATACAACAGTAAAGTTCCAATCACATTACTCACTCACAGACCTTTGGGATTTCGTTTCTCACTAGAGTAAAAATTATTTCAATGATTCAAGGTTTATTTGGACACCTTTCAATATGTAGACTACATACTAGATATGTTGATCATCTATTAGTTGGACCCCAACTTCCCGCCGTCAGCAAAATTATCAATAAATATACAAAGGTTACTTTAAAGGTTTAAGGCTCTGGTGTTGTTGAAGATATTGTTGAAATTTCTCTAAGGTGGTTTAGGTGCACTTAAAACACGAAAAAAAAATTAAAAATATTAATTAAAATTTATTCAACAACAAACATACTTTATTGTATTAAATAAAAATAGTTGCCAATCCAAAAAGTACCCACATACCGATTTAACAGATTTTATGTGGCAATGTGTTGCTATATTTTTACTCCTTATGATTATTATTATCAGGCAATCTACCGGTTAAGTTATATATTTTATATCTTTATAACTAATACTTATTAAAAGTTAACCTGCTGAATCTATACGTCCTTGGGACTCACAGCAAGGATATGGATCATAGGTGGAAACCAAATAACTGGGTATGAATTCACTTATCACTTATTGATAACTCAATCCGAGGATTGGCCTCCTTTCACTTTCCCCTGTTCATTTCTCATTCCCGGGGATCGAGATGGTGCGGGGGCTAACGTACTGGCTTCCCACCCTGAGGGCGTGGGTTCAAATCCCGGCGGTGTTGAATATTTTTCAGAGGTATCTCGATCCCTACTTGAGGTGCTTTGTGGAGGGCACTTTGAGTGAGTACGCCGTCCGTCGGATGGGACGTTAAGCGGCGGACCCCTTGGCGCCTTTCGTAAAGAGTAGGCTAATGCCGACGCCGGGTTTCTCTCCACCCTTCATCCTTTCCTGTCCTTCTTCCCCTATGGCGCAAATGACCTTAGCTGTCGGTCGCCTCCCCTCAAAACTACTACTACTACTTCTCATTCCCTATCTCGATTTCTCGAGTGCGATTTCGTCTCGATTTGGTCACTTTGCTCTTCTGGCCTACGTACTCGTCATTTGTTCTCCATGGTCGGGCATTCATTTCAATGTACATAATATGGATAGGAGATAAAAGCAAAGTTCTGAAATTGAAGTATATTTTATTGAATCAATGATTCCCGCTGCTGGTGCCACGGTTGCACTTGGTGCGAGGAGAAATTTGTTCCGATCGCTAATCAAAATCCAACTCGAATTCAAAATCCGACCCAAGTAGTGTCCGTGTTTGGATGTTCCATTTCTCAGGAACTATTTGTGACTCGTAGCGATGCACGCAGCCTCTTGAAGACCACGGCGGTCTCCATCCGTTTCTGAATTCGTCATTTAGAAGTGAGTAGATAGTATTCTTGGATCAAGTGATTGAGTGTCCATGTGTGATGAGGGTCACAGCTGATTCAAGTGTCATAGGCACCGCATAACTGTTCACAGTGTAGTCTCACGATTTGGGAACAAACCGTTAAAGAACCTTGACAGTTCAAGGCAAACTATATCGAAACCACTGGATCACCGGCATTGATTTTTTTAAAGAATGGCCACACGTTATCAAGAATCTCTAGGAACTCTCTTTCAAAAATCCAAAATTTAAGGAGTGAAAATGGGTTGATTTTTTTTGCTGAACAGTACTTAAAGATTTTGGGTTATGCAAAATTCATATATTTTTATTAGTACCTATTTTACCGATTGTGGGTAGGTTTTGCATAAACCCTAGAAACGATAGAAAGGAGAAAGTGAGCTTCTTACAGCTTTTTTAAGACTGACTATGTATATTATATAATTTTTACTGGAGCCGTAAAAGGCTTAACGGTTTATGGAAAAATTATTTTATATAGTGAGTCCTGAAAACTATACGAATGTGGGGTCTTATTATGTACTTAGTACTGTTAAAATGCCGAATAAAATTTGTTTTTTATACATAAAAACTTCTAGTTTGTAGTGAAAAGACCTAAATAATCGAATCATTTATTAATGCTCATTGATATGCTTGCTCACCAAAGAACAATGACTGCAAGCTTCAACTTACATGGCTTTAATCGATAAGTAATCAAGTACGGGTGTTTATAGAATATTGACTTTTCATTTTTAATTTGTCATATATAATGTATTTCTATTGCGCAACTATTCAGCCATCATTAAAATAATGCTTCACTTATTTTTAGCATTTCCCTTGGTTGACGGGAAGTTTATGATTCTGCATCCTTGTGCGTATGCGACCAGCAAAATCATTGGTGGTTGTACGTTCCCCTGTATAGTAAGCAACCCACACAACCGTCGGTACAAAATGGAGGCTGTTGCAAGGCTTTCAGCTACATGTCGCGTCCGTCAAACCTGGTCTCCCTGAGGTGGAGTGGGGAGAGTCTTTTGGCTAGAGGGGAGGAGAAGAGAGCTGGAGGTTGGATCTCGTAACCACTCGATTAATGGGGGGGGGGGGGAAAGACCCTTGGTTTGTTTACGATACCTGGTGGTTTCCCACGATCTTCTTGGAACCCAAGCGTAACTTGATACAGAGGCTCTATTGATATATGCTTGTGAATGTGTTGATTTGGAAACCGAATCACCAGCAATTTTATTCTACATGGGGTTTTTTAATCCAAGGACCCCAGAAGAGTCAGCATCCAGAATCATACGAGAGTAGGCCTTCATACATGTATATTGTATATGTATGTATACATACATACACATGTATCTCATGTCAGTTTCGTATTACGCTTTCACCCAGGGAACTCCCGATCTCGAACCAGCATGCGTGGCTTTTTCTCTATCTCACTCATTTTCTTTTCCATACCATCATAGTTACTTTGAAGGATTTCAATAAACGAATTTATTAAGAACTTGGATATTTATTGCCTAATATATATATATATATATATATATATATATATATATATGTGTGTGTGTGTGTATATATATATATATATATATTAATGTAAGAATCCTATATGCTCACGCTTATACTTAACGTATGGTATAAAATGTTTATTTTACAAAGCCGTAGTACAATGTTTCCAATTAAGTTCGTTGTAGTTAGAACCTAAAGTTCTTATAAATCGGTAGTAGGTGTATCGTTATAATATTATATAGCTATTCAATTCAGCGCAATAGATACTAGTAGGCATTGTGGGTCTTGCGTTGAATTACACTGATATCTCAACAATCTCGGTTGTGGAAAAGATTGCCACAGAAATTGGCAAAGAAGACTGCGGGGAAAACGTGATTGATGATGTAGTTTTTATTAAGAGCAAGTCTACGGATAGAAAGACCAAACCAGCAGTGCCCTTCAACAACAAAAACATTTAAGAGAAACAGGCTGCCAAAAGGAAAATTATTGATAACAGCGAATTACTAATGGTAAATCTTCTGGCAAAATATTTATCAATGAGATACGAACGGGATATTATAAAAACTTGTTATGGAAAGTAAAAGAAAAGGGAAAGGAAATGGGATACAAATACATGTGGGTAAAATTTGGAAAAATTTTAGCAAAGAGGTTGGAAAACTTAGACCATCAGTATAAGGTCAGATGAGGATCTTTGATGGTTCTAAGACATTATTTTGTGAGATCTTAACTATTAATGAATTGGTTTTCAACAGTAAAAAATCAAAATATTCGTTGTGTTTCATATGACATTCCTCTTTCTCCCTCTTTCACGCAAAATTTTAACTTTTCGCTTATGCACCAAAAAATAAGATCCTTGAGAAAGGATTGGTGTGAGTTCAATATAATTATTATTAACCATCTGCAAGTATATATCCAGTTTGATACTGCGATTCTTACTGAGGCGAATATAAGCGAAACAGAAAATGATTTTTACTAACTGAAAGGAGATAAAAAAATACTAAAAATTGAGAACAAAAACAAGAGACGGTGGTATTATTATTTGTAAACCCCAAAGTTACTTTCAATGAAATAAAATTACCCTCACATGCATGTTAACTATTGTATGGTGTGCTGGTTTTGGACAATTGTGCTTTTTTAATGAGTGTGTATAGACCACCACATTTAGGTATACAAGATTTCGTAGAATTTATAAATTCTTTTGTTGATGATGAAGGCCTGAAGGAATTGATTTTTTTATAGGAGAAAATATCAATCTTAAGAATAAAAATAATAATTATGAGATATCTAGAGATATGATGGTCATTAAAGGGTTCTATGAGGTCATAACTGGATCGACTGGGGAATGTGTTGTGGAAGACCATCTTTGTCAAAGCACTCTAGAATACATCTCGTAGAGGTAAATACATAGTGGAAGGTATGATTTTTAAAACAAATATATCGGATCACTACATAGTAGCTGGTGGATTTGAAGAGCTGGCAAAATTTAATTAGGTAATGCAAAAAATGATAATGAGATCAAAGAAATAATATGTGCTAAATCTGTTTCTAGGTTACTATCTCAGTGTAATTGGGGTGAATCGACATTAAACTCTTAGCCTATCTCACTCTATGAGGGTACTGTAAATGTAATGCAGGATATATATATAATCTAAAAAATACTAAAATGAGAAGTATGGATATGCAGGAGGAGTGGATGACAAATACTCTGCTAGCGATGATAACAAATAGGGATAAATTGTTTGAAAAATGGAAAAACCCACCTTCTAATAAATATATAGAGTTAATTACCAGAAATATAGAAACTATGTCAACAATGAAATAAGGAAAGCTACAAATAAATTTTAAACAGATCAAATCAATGAAAATAAGGGTAGTATGAGGAATGTATGGAGTACTATAAATAGTTTAACGGGAAAAAAATCAAGTGCAATACAGATTAAGATCTAATTAGATATTTTGGTCGTATAAACTCCGTTAAAGAGATCACTTACAGATTCTCTCAAAATTTCACCAAAGAAATAACTTGCATGAAAGATAATTGTAAAATTCCACTCAGTTCGGCAAATGCAAAGAACCAAGTAAATAGCATAGTAATAAAGTCAGCAACAGAGACATACATAAGATTATTAACAAAATGGATATGAAACGAATGGGTCATAAAGGCACCAAAATAATTGACTTGAAAAGGTGCCCTAATATAGTACCAGTATTAAAGGATATTGTAAATCATGCAATATGTAATGCAATAGTCCCTAATGGTTCAAAAAAGGTTGTCATAAGACCTATTTACGAATGAAGATCTCATAAAGACTTCAATAATTATCGCCCAATATCAATACTACCTGCCATTTCAAAAATCATGGATAGGTTTATGGTAGACAAATTTCTGAATTTCCTTGATAAGAATGAAATAATATCAAATTTTCAATTTGGTTTCCAAAGAAATAAACGCGAGAAAAGAAATAACACGAGTCATTTAACAAGCTGTGAACAGCATCAGAGATAAAATGGATAGAAGGCTTAATATGGTAATAACATTTATAGCTCTTAGAAAAGCTTTTGACACAGTAGATCACAATATATTGTTCAAAATTATACTGTATAGAAGTTCGTGGACCCAGCCACCTTTGGTTTTCTAGTTATTCAAAAGGTAGAAAATTAGTCACTAAAATAAATAATGTGCGTAGTACAGATCATGAGGGAGAATCAGGTGTGCCACAAGGGTCTATTCTAGGCCCTTTAATATTTATATTTTTTTATAAATGACATTCAAGTTCTGTCATTGCTGCGAGTTGATGATTTATGCTGATGATCCAGTACTCATATCAATGACGAAGGAACTAAAAGCAGCTAATGATTGCATGAAACTTGACTTAAATAATATCAGTAAACGGGGACATGGTGTGATCAGATTATTAATGAGAAAAATTCCAAAGTCATGTTTGTGAAACATAAAACCTCTGACATCATACATACTCAATTATACATTCATTCACATTACTACCTACATTACCCCACCAATAACTGTTATTGCCCCTTGATGCAATAAGTAAGTAAATATAATTACTTGCGGGTAATCATTGACCTAAATATTAACTTTAGTGAACATATTTTAAAAATAAATTACATCCTTCGACAAGTTCACTAGATTACTAGTTTTGTAAGTTCGAATACCATCAAAGTAGGGTATTTTGCACTGGTTGAGAGTATTTGAAGATATGGTATAACCGTCTGGGGATCTACTGGTTCTACAAAAATGAATATACTAAAAAATTTGCAGCAAAAAATCCTAGAGAAAATGCCTGGGGCTAGATCAAAAAATACAAATATTCAAAATAGAAGAAATATCTTTCAAAAAGTAGAAATTCTGCCTGTAGAGAGGCTGTATAGATATGCCATCATTATAGGAAACTATTTTTATGACAAATATTAAAGACCTGATTTAAATAAAAGGGAATTACTATTAAGGGACAATATTAAGCATATAACAAAAAAAATCATTTAAATCAAGGTAGACGAAAATTAGAAGTTAATGTGCCTCTACTTTTTAATGAAATGCCTAAAGGTCTAAGAATATTACATTCAGTAAACGCTGTGAAAGGGAGAATGAAAGACTGGCTATAATACAGAATGGATTAGGGCTTGGAACTAAACGTGACACAATATTATGTAACTTATAATTGCAACACTTTAAGCTATCATTTTTGTTTACGTGGCACCAGCTGTCAAGCCAAAAGTGACTGGCTTAGCGGGACCAGGATGAGTATTCCATTTAAACATTTTTAATTTATACTACTACTGTATATTATGGTGATCATATTACTCGGGTATATAAAAGATATTGCCTGTAATTGTGAAAAAAAACAATGCAAACACTCAAAAAAAACGGCCGTGGTAAGACAAAATTCCAATCTTTCGTAATTATCACATTTACAGAAATTCTTAACTATGGCCTATTATTGCTAATGGCGTGATTCAGACGCCAACAAATCACGTGCCTCCCAGTCAACAGCTTTGAGAAATAAAGTTGATTATCCATTTTTTCAGTATTAGTTTGTCCGGAAATCCAAAATCAGTTTTAATTACAGATTTTCAATTTATTCAATATTTATTTTATCTATTACAGTGTTTATTAAGTATTTATTAAGGACTGAATTCCTTCGGAATCTTTGTTTGATAGGGAAATACGTTTTTAAATATAAATAAACTATAAAAATTCAATTCCTTCACAAAAATGTATCAAAAAATGTAAATTTAAACAAGGTGAGAAAAATACCAATTCTCGATCTCTTTTTTGGAACATTTTCTTATTCAAAACATTCCTGAAAACATTGAAAAAATATATCTTAGTTACATTCAATTAGATCTTCGAACCGATATCTTTTACTATCTCCTCCATCACTATATCGTGTCTTTAGTTGTAAGCTTTAATGTTTCTGATCTAATTTACAAAATGGAGAAGGATTCATGAAATCCGTCCAGTTTACTCATTTAGCGTGCCTTAGAGCAGTCGGACTATTGCCTTTATTTTTCCCTAAATAAATACCGGTTATATAGAGGCAAATGCCATAAAAATAATTATTATGATTATTACATAATAGATAACTTAAACAGTATATGCACAGGCAAAAAATGTAACCTATTCATCAGTTTAAAAATAATCGACGCGTTAACAGCATGGCCGAAGCGGAGGGACCTTCGCTCCCGTTTGGGGCAGCCAGGCTGGGCGGAGGAGGACACCCTTAAGCGTCTCCAGGCCACCACCATATCAAAACAACATTTGACTGCCAGTGCTGGCACCAGAGAATAGGATCACCCTTTCCCCTGGTGACTCTCCACACTTGTTACTTAAGAGTGGGGCGGGCACAGGTGACCGCGGGAAAGGGTGGTCAGCAGGGGAGGCTTAACTTATGTGGTTCGAGATGATCACTACCGAGCGCTCGTTGTAGATATTCATTTAGCTTTCTTGGTACTCATTTTCTTTTACTCCATTTAAACCTTCAAGATTGTGTTTTGGCAATGGTACCGCTTTAATTATTTTCCTAACTACGTATTTTTAATGTTTGGCTGTACTTATTTTGGTAACATTTATACCTACCTGTAAAAAATTTTTCTTTTTTTAAAGCACGCGCAGATTTTTTCCTGATGGATAAATTATATTTCCCCATCTTTCATACGTCAAAGCATATGTTAATTTTGCTGGTAAGTGAACGTTTATTTTAGAATTTGAAAGAAGTTTTGGATTTTTTCAGCATGAAAACCAAGATGTCTTATATCGAAGTAAGGCTTCTCATCACTTCTCTATTGTTAGAGCGTAGAAAACGAATACAGGTTGATACGTTCAGCGCACAAGGGCCTGTGACTCGAATAACACTTGCGGGTTCTTTTCCACTCCCAAAATTTATGCTGGCTCTATCGGCAGCTTAAATTGTCGTATAGGTTTACATCAACCCATCTTATCGAGGCCAGATGTCCTTAGACACCCGATGCGGTCACCGTTGCTCTCCAATAATGGATTCCACATTGATGATGATCTTCGTCAGCGGCCCTGTGATGCCCTGTTTTCACTTAGAGTGTTAAAAAAGTTATGAGACCTATGTTTTCTTTAGTTTTATACATTATTATCGCACAGTAAATTCTAGTTAATCCGACATAGGGAATTAAATTGTCAATTTGTCATCACGTTTCATTTAGAGGGAAATAAATATTATTACATGAAGTGTGTATTGCGCGCATTTCGCATGATCATAAATAGGCGAAAGTGTTGTTTTATTTCGTTTGCTCTCCCAGATATCCTGGAAACACAACTAAAGACGTTAACCAACCAGAAAACTAAATGGAGTTACGTTTCGTAAAAATTGTTTTCTTCCGTCAGCATTATAAGCAGTGGCATTCATGTAAAATGTTGTTTTGGGTCCTTTTGCTCACATTTCCTGCGGTTAATTAAAATATGAAAAAATTTAGTGTGTAAAATTGGGTTTTAAATGATCATGATTAAGTAATATGATCAGTTTCAGTGATGATTCTCTAAATTTGAGAGTTTAAAATGTATACCCTCCAATATGGCGTAAAAACCTAATGTGACCTTAACCCTTGACCCTACCTCAGTGCTTGCAACTATGTTACTATGTATTTCTCCCCGCCAGTTAACTTTTTCATCCTCGTCCAAACCCACCTCTCAAATGGCTCCATTCTATGCGTACCTTATAACTTCGTTTCCGACCTGTTAAATACCGTTCTCCAAATTAAAGTTATCACCATTAACTTCTTTATGGAGGTAATGCTTCCATAATTGAAATCCGTCAATAATATCCTTTAATGGGAAAGCATTTATAATATGCCTAGTATAGATATCATAGAGGTCTGTTCAAAAGTTATCACGACTTTTGTGTTTTTTCAAAAATATTTATTTATTCATGAATTGTCTCCTTCAAAGTAATCCCCATTCGATATTACACACTTGTGCCAACGTTTTTTTCAATCCTCGAAGCACTTAAAAAAATTATTTTTTGTGATCTTGTTCACCTCCTCCTTCGATACAATCTTTATCTCGTCAATAGTAACGTAGCGTAGTCCTTCCATGGGCCTCTCAGTTTCGGGAACAAGAAAAAGTCGCTGGGGGCCAGATCTGGAGAATAGGGTGGCTGCATCATCATTAGTGTGTTGTTTTTGGCCAAAGTTTTGCGTACAAGTGAGCAGGGGTAGGCATGAGTAAGCAGGGGCGTTGCCATGGTGCAAAAGCCAATTTTTGTTCTTCCACAAATCCGGACGTTTGTGGCGGATTGCTTCGTGCAAATTATGCATAGGTTTCAGGTAATATTTCTTATTTACCGTTCTATCTTGTGGCAAGAACTCATGATCCCTGCAATCGAAGAAAACTGTAAGCAAAACTTTCATATTCGGCCGAACTTGGTGCGCTTTTTTCGGTCGTGCTGCAGCTTCCATTGGGATGATTGAGCTTTAGTTTCCACGTCATAACCATAAACCCATAATTCGTCCCCAGTTATGACCCTCTAAAGCAAATTTGGGTCGTCGCGGACCGAGTCATTTGCAATGTTTATGCGTTGCTGTTTTTGGTCTAAATTAAGCAATTTTGGTACGAATATCGCGGCGACCCGTGTCATGCCCAAATCATTGGTGAAAATCAAATAGCACGAGCCAATCTATATGTTTAGGTCCTTAGCAACTTCTATAACGTTGATTCGACGATTGGCTAATACTATTTTCTTCACTTGATCAATGTTTTCGTCTGTTGTTGACGTTTCCGGGCGTCCGGCACGCTCTTCGTCGTTCACATCTTTTCAGCACTCTGAGAACATTTTGTACCACCCATAAACGTTGCTTCGGTCCAAGGTACCTTCTCCATACGCCACAGTCAACATTTGGGATGCGTCCGCACTTAATGTCGTTTTTCACACAAAATTTGATACTGATTATTGGATCCATTTTTTGGAACAGGCAAAAATCGAAGGCAAGCCAAAACACGTCCAAGCAAAACAGCTGTTAACATTTAACTAAACATTCAAAATGGCCGAACTTTGCGGCAAAATTGAGCAACATAATTACCTACATAAACCAACAAAAAAATCAAATAAACGTAACCCGTGAAAATTCAAAATTCACGATACTTTTTGAGCAGGCCTCTTATATTATAATTGTGTGGAATGAGAATTCCGGTGCTCGTGTTTGTCCTTCATATATCGCATATATGCTTTGAGTGGGTATCTATTACATACAGGTATACGAGTATGTGCATCGCACTATTTTTAACGTTAGGGGTGGTCAACGTTTCCGGATAATGCTTGCTTTAGGGATGCTATCGAGTGTCGCCGCGCATAGACCATTACGTGACTCGGGAGTTACTCCCGAACTGCAGCAAACACCATCACCACATCGCGGTGAAATCTCGCGATTCTAGCTACTTTAGTGCACTTAGCTCCAGCAAAGTGGAGAGGATATAAAACTTGATGGAGTGCTTAAAGCTGAAGAAATCAGGAACGTCGGAGCGAGTCTCCCTTCCGTTTTATATGGTCTCCCACATCAAGAGTTTTGTTTTCCGCTGAGAATCCATTATTTTTCGCCACGGAGACGTCTAACAAAGTTTCCACTCAGATGGTAAATATATATATATTTTTTTAACCGTGGGCCTACCCTATCGTGAATGCATTTTACTTGCCGGGAAAGGAAAGCCCTCCCAAAAAAATGTACCGATTTTGTTTCCTGCCGTCTCTCCCTCTCTTCCCACACGCATTCGGTGTCACTCGTTATAGTGGAGATTTGATGCCCTGCGTCCGTGCTCAAGGGAGGGCGAGTGGAGGGTGACGTCGGCGGCGGCCGTGTCACTCTATATAGCGAAAGCAACGAGATCACGTGCGTCCTCTTGCGCCCGCTCGTGTTTCAAGCGCCCGTGGGAAAGGGTACGTATGATCATCGATTTGCGCCGCTCGGTCGCAACACACAAAAGTCGCTCGGCGCCGGAGAGAGAACGGGGGAGATATCAATCGCAGCACTTTTTTTCAGGGGAGGGGGAAGAAGAGGGACTCCTCTTCTCTCTCCCCCCCACCTCCTCCTTCCCTCCCCTCGACTTGGCATGGTTTTCGGTGTAATCCCACAAATTGCATCCTCCCTGGTCGGCCACACACCGACCCCGCTTCCCCGGACACACGCCCACTCACACGGCCGCATTGGTTCCCTCGCTTCTGCCGCTTTTTCTTTTTTTTATGGCCATTTTAGCATTTGGATCAGGCCCTGCGTTATTCCAGTACTAAAGTGACGATTACAACCACGGATTTGACTTTCATTCGGAGTCCATTACAAAAGATCGTCATTTTCGTGTGCGTATCACACATATCACATCGAGTTCACTGTCGACATAGGTCTGCCTTGGTACTCGAATGGAGTTCTCGCCACTTAAATCGCCATCTTCCGAATGAGTTCGAATTTTTCATTAAAACATCAAACGGATCGCACTAAAAGAAACACCTTAAACGGCGCAATTTTGAATGATTACTTCCCTGGTTTTAAATAAGTTATTCATATATTTAAATGTTGATAATTTTTGCAAAGATCGAAGACAGTATTAGTGAAGTTTAGCATTGGTGCTGTTCGTAAATACCGATGTTGATGGTTGTGAACATACGGACTCGATTCACATCCAATTTGATTAGATCTGGTTTATTATTCGATAAAAGTCGATCTGTTTCAAATTCGTATCCCGTGTGGGATTTTAAGATTTGACAGGATTAAAGATTTGGATTTCCATTTGAGAAAACGAAGATGGAAACGTCAAATAATATGTTTAGGAAATGAAATACCGGTGAATATTACTACTAAATGAAATCGGGAGATGAATAATGCACAGAGTAAATATGGTAAGAAAAGCAATGAAAAAAATTAATTGTTTTGATATAAAAAACACAAAAAGGTAGAAAAACGAATATTTGTATCAATCATAATAGGAATATAACGAGGTTTGGAGTGGAAGCATGGGCCCTATGAAAAAAGAAAGAGTATTGATAGCAGAATTAGTTTTTCTAAGAAAAAGCTGCGGGATGTCGAGAATTGATCATGTTAGGAAGGAAGAAATTGTAAAGCAGGATTTAATTGATTGAATCGACAAGAAAAAATTTTTACAGTGCGGGCACACGAGAGGAGAGAAGTATAATAGATGGTCCAAAAGAGAGTGTGGGAGTGGATGCCATTGTGAACAAAGAAGTGAATAAGACAGCCACCTGGAAACTGGGATGCTAATATTGGAGATGCAATGACCAAACGAAGACCACAATATAACAATTCGGAGAGAAGAGAATACTAGCGCCAAAACGGATGGAATTAACCATGCGAGCTTAACTGCGAGAAACGACAACGAAGTTGTAAATGTCAACTGCTTATTTATAGAACATAGGTTAGGGACGGGAAAGGCAAGGTCTGGGCCCGTATCCTGGGAGGTCCTGGATTCAAAGGATCGGACACAGAATGCGAGCGATGTACTTGACGGCTTGTCTACTCCATAACTAGAACACAGTGACTGTAAACTTTGAACTTCATGCACTTTGAAATAGGCTCGCTGAATTAATTATCACCGTTATTTCTCGCGGACTTCGAGAGGCTTCAGTCTTCTTCAGGTTTTATATAATCTCTCGCGTGCCCTCGTTAGTTTATGTAAGGGAACAGTCAACTGTAATATGCACAAATAATTCTGAACAAAAATATAAGATAATCGATTTTATTCCAGAAAACTAAGATAAAATAGGGTTTGACATAATTTAAACGTATCATTCAGTGCCAGAGTTTAGTTAATAAACCCAAGGACTATAATGTAGCTACTTTGTTTTCTGTATAGCGCTCGCCATTATCCAGATAATATTTTATCCCAAGGATGGATTTTTTAAGCCTGTGTAATAAGTATACCTCAGACGTTAATTTTAAGGGTTACGAAAAGGAGAGGTTATAATCATGTACCCATTTCCAACATAGCGAAGCCAGTAGCTTCGATAACCTTGATGCCCCTAGAGGAATAATGTGTAGAATGCATCAATGTCATAGTTGTTGCCAAAAAAAATTCCCTCTACCCCAAAATATTTTATCTTTACCATCCAAACTACACTTGTGTACTTGATATACCATTTTTCTCCATTAAATTAATTATTCTGTGCGGTCGCATGTATTAAGAAACAATGGAAAAGTTACCAAGTGGCCTTATTTAAGGCTCTATGTGTTGTGGTAAGTAAATGAAAGCTCAATCCTCAGGCGAAAATTAGCAACTTCAATTTTAATCGTATCAAGTATTGCTGTTCATCTACTTGATGCATTGCCTTGTCTTCTGTGTGTTGAAATGTCAAATAATGTCTGAAATTTTCATTTAAACACTCTGAGACATTTGAGACATTTATATTTTAAATTTTCAATTGTAGGATAGAAAAATAATCACAATATTTTTATCAAAGTATATATAAAAGGATCTTGAAGCTTTTTGTTGGTTCTTTTAATTCAAGTGCCTCTGAATATGTATTTTATGTTATCATTTAGCTTGTGATTTGCTCCGATGGAGCCGGCTACATCATCCCACGGTACTAAACCTCTTTCTCCCTTTCCCTGTCTCTCTCTCCGCCCCCTAGACAATGCTGACGGCCATCTCCATGTCTGCCATCGCGACCAACGGCGTGGTGCCGGCGGGGGGGTCATACTTCATGATCTCGCGGTCGTTGGGCCCTGAGTTCGGCGGCGCCGTGGGAATGCTCTTCTACACGGGCACCACGCTAGCCGCCGCCATGTACATCGTGGGTGCCGTCGAGATTGTCATTGTGAGTACTCTGCCCTTTGCTACCATTCCACGTCCTATCTTGGCAAAAAATAAAACTTGCCTACCTATAAGGTGTCAAGGTGATGACGTTACATCGACCTGGTGACGGAAATCCGGTAATATTTTTACAAGTTTTGACGATAAAGTCTGCATTTTCTCTACTGTGCGTCGGCACTGAGTAATCTCTATTCACGTGGGTCCCTTAAAAAGTTATGGCAGGAATTTTGTTTCCTAGTGAGTACTTTTTCTCAAAGAAATATAACTTTAGAAGATGGAAGGGAAAAATTTTCTCTTGTTACTGGCTTTATTTGAAACAAGAAGGTGTAAAATGGAAAGAAGGTGTATAAGTGAAAGAAAAAACTCCTAATCTGTAATCACTGTTACGTATTTTTTATTCATTAATCTCACAAAAAATGACTGTAATCATATTGCATGTGACAACACAGGAATTAAGGTTTACCAGCATATAGTAGGACTGAAAAGTTTCAAAAGGATCTCTGAACAGATGATACGTACGCAACGGTAATTTCGAATTAGGTGTGGGTTTTTTTCTTTCTTCTTATGCGTACTTTCTCCTTCTTGCACTTACTTAATCCAAGCGTTGCTTATAAGGGGAGGATTTTAACCCCTCCCACTTAAATTTTATAATTTCTTCGACAGGAAGCGTTCGCCCGAAAAAATTGTTAACATGATACTTGAAATAATCCGCGGGTGATTGTCATGTATTTTCCATATATATCTTTACCAATGAAAGAATTTCGTATCCATGAACATCATTGATTAAAATTTGCATAGGAAAACACCTCTTGTCCTTGTTGTTGCAGAAGGGAGTTCCTTGAATTCTCCAATGATCCTCTCTGCATTCCCCAACGAATCATGGAAAAAAGCCGGTATTTCCATGAAAATGAACGGGAAATTGTGAATTACCCAAATATTTTGAGCAAAATTGAATTATTTGGGCGTAAATAGTACTCGTAAATTTTAAATTAAAACCGTAGAAAATGACTGATTTTGCGCGCGAAAAAATATGACTATATTTCGGTGCCTTTTGCGTTCTGTCTGTGTTCACGAGCATGTGCTGTTCCTTTAAAGATAAGATTAATAATAATTTCGAGGCAAAAACGAAAATAAGTTACTTAATGGTTCACCTCTTTAGAACTAAATTAAAACCTTCCATAGTTTTAGAGCGACGGTAATACTTTTTAATGTGCATTAAATTTTTTTTTAAAGCCTTAAAGGCTATCGATTAGAATATTGTCTTTCAAATGAATGATGCATCGGCAGGAGTTAATTTTGCCTAATTTTAAGCAATCTTTTTTTTCTTGGTACACATCTTAAATAATACTGTTGACTATTATCGCACTTCAAAGTCATCAGAGTCTGTTCACGAAGTTAAAGAAGACGTTTTTTCGAACCCTTGTTACTTAGACCATGTTCTTAAATTGCACATGAGTTCATTTTGGAGAGCGGGCATTACTGTAAGATGTAACAACCATAAGGTTCTAAATCACCTTGACCCAGTCACACGTTGCTCATGACAAATTTCCTCTTGGCGGTCGTCCCCGTAGTTCTTATTTTGTTTACAGAATATTAAAATTTTGCGAGCTCAAAAGTTTGAAAGAATGCATTCTTTTCCCATTGTTTTTCTGTTGATTAAACGGATGATTGCGATGAATGTTCAGTTAGATGGGAGCTGAAGGTCTTCCGTAAAATTTCACAATTGAAATTCTTTCCCCAGGAAATGATGGCTGTGTCGAGCCCCTGAGCAAATGACGCATGAGAACCCCTCTGCACTTGTGTATTTATATCACAATATCTTATCGCGCATGGATACGACCCTTCTCGCTCCGTAGGTTTCTTCCCCCTCTCCATATCGGGAAGATTGATATGAAGAATATATCGACGTGATGTCGACGCGTGGTAGTTTCACACGACCCCACCGATGCGACGCCCGTCATCAATCGAGAGAATGGGGTAGGGCGGCAAACATGCGACGGCTTCATTCCTGGAACGGCGGCATCTAAGATCTAACCGGAATAATAAACCATACTCAACTGACATTAGCGAGTCCTTTTCCAGACTAAACCTGTGATTTTCTACTACGTGCCGTAAACTACAGTGATGAAAATCCCTAAGGAAATTGGGATATAAATTTGTTCAAGGCGTTATTAGAGCACTGTCTAAAGAGCATTGTCTAATATTAACTTAATTAAAATGTCTCGCTGTATTAGTGCATGTCGTAGGGTGAGCATAACGAACAAAAAAAACCATCACATGGACCCCATTTTCCCTCAAAATGCCCAAAAACAAGTCCAAGTAATAAAAATGGTAGCTGAAAATAACGGTTTCTGCTCCCAATTAGTTGAGAAATTGTAAATGAAAAAAATAGAAAAAAAGCAGTCACATCCATTTTGACATCCACCCCAAGAAAGGCACATCGAAATGGAAAAGAACTTCTGGGGAATTTATCTCGTAAAGTGACCAGAACGTTTCCAGAGAACAGAATAAAAACAGCCTTCTATAATAAAGGCAACCTAGGGAACCTTTTATCAAACAGCAAGAATGAATTTCCCATCGTGGAAAAGAGTGGAGTGTATCAATTGCGTTGTGAGTTATCTGCTGTTTATATTGGACAAACTGGGAGGAAATTCCTTGAACGTGTAAAAGAACATTACGTCTATTTCAAAAACCGAAATCCTTCTTCCCATCTTGCCAAGCACCTAAAGGGCAATAACCACACAAGTGACTTTGTTCCTGAGATTTTACATTTGAAGAAGAAATGTGTAAGATAAGATGCCTTGGAACGTTTGGAAAATTCCAGGAACAGTCATTTTTAGGGTAAATTGGTTAATGACCTGATGTAATCCTCCCGCTCCCCCCTCCTGGACCTCCCTCTGTTCCACAGCCCCTCTTCCTCCCTGATGCCATACCCAACCACCCCCTCCCCCTCCCCCCCATACTCACACACCACTTTCCCTACTCTTTCCCCTTCTCTCAATTTACCACCTCCCCCCTCTTCTTCTCTGTCTAGTTTATAAAGTGTGCGTCCATTGTACTTCACCTGATGATGGCTTTGTTAGTCGAAACTTAGGTCGTGCATAATCTATTTTATTTGTGGGAGAACAAAGTATGTATTTTCCGATATGAATCGCTTCCAAAAAGTGACACCTCAAACTATTCTGTTAGTCCTTTACGAGTTACCTCGTATTTTGGCTGATTTTTTTAAAGTTTCGTTTTCCATCCACACTATTTAAAGCTTTCTCCAGATTCTTGAAGAATGAATATTATATGGTATTTTGGAGTCTCCGCACGCTTATCATTTTGAGAGGAAGAATATTTCTTTTGTTTCTTCAATGCTTCCAAATAAAAATTTTTCTTTATTTTAACACTCGGCGTTTTTACTCTCTATTCTCTGTTTGATATTTGGTCAATATTCTCGTCGCATGGTTATCAGCCTGTTTGAAAGAGCTGTCACAATTTCATATCCTTATTTTTGGTATGAAGGGGGTTATGTTTTCTGAACGTCTATCAATATTTCTAATTTTGTGCGCATTCGATTGGTTAAAATGTATGATACGTTGGAGGCTTATTTCTTGATTTTTCAAGCGAATTTAGAGAGAGTATACCGCCGATTTCTGTTTCCTTCTTTCCTCTCAAATTCTTTACACTGGCATCAAATTGGCTATGTGACTCATTTGAAAATATTACTGCTTCTGCGTATGGAATTTCATCTCATCTAAAGTCATCTTTTTCTTTGTGTATCCTTGAATCCATTTCCTTCTCGTCATACAATACTCTCGCTTCTTCTATTCTTTCCATTTATTCACTTTTTCTTGATACTCATTAAAGAAGCATTTTTCTGTTGCTGTTCTTTTAAAAGAAACCGTTCCACCTGCTCTTGTTTATAAACTCCTATTCTAATATTTAAATAAGCCTTCCTTTTTCTCGAAAACCGTGTTTTGTTTGAATTTATTTTCATCCCATACCTATCGCACTTACTTTTCCATGCGCTCAGCAATGCTTATAACCCCTGGGATGACTGGCAACCTAAGCTTGATCATCAGCAAACCTGATTTTATGAATTCCACGCCGACTTTCATTCCTATCTTCAGTTCTTCTCATGCCTCTTTAATTATTTCTTCCACACATACGTTGAAAAGCACAGGTGATAATGGACACCCCTGCCTTACTCTTCTTCCTAACACTGCTCACTAGGTTAATGCATTTACCATAAATTTCTTATATGTACTCCAGCCATTTCTTCATAATCTTTCCTGGTTCAATTGTAATTTTCCTCACTTATCCTTCATTATTTGCATAGATTTTTCCTTCTTACTTCCTGGCAGTACTTTCATCTTCCTGTATAACGTACCAATTTTACCCTTCCTCTGTAATGTTTCCATATCCTACCACTCTTGACTTCCTTCACGCTTCTTTCGCTTCCCGCTTCAGTTTATTATTTAGCTCCATATACTTTCTTCTCCCCTGTCTTCTAACTCCTGAGCTCACATTCTTCCATTTTCTTCTCTCGTTTATCTTTATAATCATCTCGTCTGTAATCCATGGTTTCCTTGGCCTTTTCTCTTTTACTGTTCACGTAGTTTCGTTTACAATTTTCGATATCCCTTTTTTGATATGCTCCCATTTTTCTTCCATGGCACCCACATTTGCTTGTGCGCTCACCTCCTGTAGTCGGCAGTGGAGGGGGTGTGGGCGCTGACAGGGTTGGGACAGGGGGGGGAGAGGAAGGGGATCGGGGAAGCGAGCGCTTCGTGGATTTGGGTTTCACCGTCGACCCTCAGCCCAAAGGGAAACACCAAGGGGCACTCCTCGACTGGATGGGTGGGTGCCCTCCGGTGCCCCCTCTGCCTGCAGTTCACATTTCGTTCGCCAGTCGTCTCTTCGCGGGTGATGAAACCTCGAGATTAATTCGTCACCGCGCACGTTACTAAGAGCATCAAGGTTGTTTATATGGAGGAGCCCCAATTTCCAACGCATCCTATCAGATATTCTGCCCATGTATAGCCCCTAGCTCTCATGAGTTCGTGAATTGCCAATTCTAAACGGGTGGTTAACCTCGTGCCTCGAGTGGGAATTAATATCCAATTTCTGCACGGTGATCATTTCTCTCGACAATATGACTCCACTCGTCTCCCTTGGCCGCTCCTCTGGAAAAACGCTTCGCCCTTAAAAGTATTCTTCTTTTGCCGGGGCCTCTAAATTAATCCTCTCCGGCAAACATCCTACATCCCATCCCATTTCTCTATATATTAGGTATTCGCATATTTGTCATATTTCTGTAGGTATCGCAGGTTTTCAACTCCCCCCCCCCCATTTCCTGCTGTAGGTTTTTCCATTAAATATAACATTCATTTCATAATCTTTAATCTCTATCCTACAAATGCGTATCTCTTTTCACAGTGTACCCAATTTTTTCCTCTATGTAGCATCTCATTTTTTTCTTATTTTTCTGTAATAATTGTAAAGATTTCTACACTCTTTGTTGCAATGATTGTTGATGTACTAATGCGCGTAAACGACGAGGGTTAGTTGGGAGAATGGATTATATAATCTCAATCTCGCCCAAATAAATACGTTTTATTATTATTACAATTATATCGCACTCTTTAAAAACGTTCCCGTCAAATGAAAATGAAGTCATCAATTTGCCATGATCTAAGTTTTTTCTTCATTTCTTCCAAACATTCAGTTGATTTGGAAGAAGGAAGATCGGCCGTTTTTTTCCTATCCCGTTAACATTAAGAGTTATATGTTTATTTTATCAATGCATTTAAATTAGAAACATTTGTGCGCTGACTGAACTTACAAGAAGAGGAGACTACGTACGTTGTCTCTCTGTGAGTTTCAGTCTGTTTGTTTATGAGATGCGAGTATTAAAATTAAGAAGGCTCCTGTAACCCATGTTACCGAATGGAATTTAGTTTCGCCGAAATGATTAGTTTTATCAGCGGTATGTACACCATGGTGAATTGATAGGAAGAAATCGGTTCCTCCTATCAACCCAAGAGCGCTAATTTTAACTTAATTGACTCCCATTCATTCATTACTCCATATGTCCTGGTCACCCCGCTTTAATTTTTTTACGTTAGATTGTATTTCATTTTTTTTACTTTTTTTAAAGCTTGTAAAAAAGTAAAAAAGCTTTTAAATACGAGTGGTTGGGCATTATTGTTTGAGTTTTATTTGTTACAGTAATGTCGAGCTAATGAGCGTATTTCTACGCAAAGGAAGTCTCGATGGATTGGTACGAGGGTCATCCGGAAAGTAGTACCCGTTCGTGAAATAAAGACACAAAAGTAAATATTAACAAACATAAAAAATTTTATTTGAAAGAGGATACTTTAAACTACTTCTCAACATAATCTCCAAGCAAATTAAGGCATTTGTCATAACGTGTGGCAAGTTTCTGTATTCCTGCTGCATAGTCCTTCGCCGCCAGCTCATTGAGATACGCGAGGGACCCATCTTGCACAAATTTTTGCATAATGCAGATGGTGTTTAACAATTTCATGGACAATTGTTCGAGAAACATTGGGAAAATGCTCACAGATGTCATCAATTGTGACGCGCCGATCGTTCCTCACGAATTCGTCAACTGAGCTCACCAGTTGGTCTGTAATGACAGACGGTCTCTCCGAACGCTCATCGTCGTGTGTGTTCCCCCTCCCCATGTTGAAGTTGCGACACCACCGCCGAACAGACGACTCGTCCATTACATTGTCTCCATACACCTCCTTTAATTGGCGATGAATATCACATGGGCGAACGTTTCTTGCATTGAGGAATTTAATCACTGCCCTCACTTCACAACTGGCGGCGTTCTCAATTTTTTTAAACATTGTAAACAATCACAGAAACAACACAGGCAATGCTAGCGTCACGCAACTTGGCTCAGAGAAGGCAGACAAGCCACTGAAGCTATCTGACCTCGTCCAGCGGCTACTCGCGTCGTCAGCACTTCATGCGGCACGAACGGGTACTACTTTCCGGATGACCCTCGTATATTCCATTCCGTCAAATGAAAGTGTATTTGCTTTTAAGCCTCTCGCTCGTCAAACGCTCTCGCAAAATTCAGCCGCTCCCAGAAGGACCAGCTGGGCAAATTCAACAGCTCTTTGTGCCCCATTGTCAAATTATGTCGAGAAAATTTCAACGGGAGTTGTAATTTAGTCATTTCATTAAGAAGTTAATTAAACCTGATTTAATTAATCACATATTGAAAAAAAATGTTAATGTTATTATAATATGTAAATTAATCTCTACTGGCGCCACCACGAATAGAGCTTTGTTTTTCATGTTAAAAGCAGACTTGAAGAATATTGTAAAAGAAACTTGGTGCGTTTTTTTTAGTTTTAAAATGAGCGTTCGTGAGGTGGAGCCATACAATTCGATTCAGTGCGAATGGATACGAATTACGTGTTCTGTGGGGTTAATTTCTCTTTCATTCGGAAAGAGATACATGCATAGTTTTATAAGCTGCTAATTAATTAATTTTACTAATGATATGAATAAGCATTATGTCAAAGAAAATAAATTAGATGTCGAAACAGAGAAATGTTACCTTTCTCTGGTTAGGTCTCATTTGGATTAAATTGATCCTTCACGAAGGATCCTCATGAAGCTATATTGATTACCGAATTGGATCGCGTAAAGCGTAGAGGAACTAGATTCATGAAACGTTTTTATGATAAACTCAGTAGGTTATCCTAAATATTAGAGGAGCTTGGGTGGGAATCATTTACGGAGCGAAGGTCAAATTACAGACCAAATCCCTTGCATACATTGCAAGGATGTCTTTTTAGCGATGTTGAAAATTTATAATTAGCTCCATCGTACTACTGTAGGAGAAATCATGTGCGTAAATATGATTACAGAGATTAAGTGAAGAAGATATAGATTTAAAATTTAATTTTTCCCGCGAGCGATTAAGGATCAGAATAGAATTATGTTTGTCCAACCACGCTAGGGGGGAAAAGTATTCTAGGTCAAAAGTAGTATGCTGCGTGATCGATGTGGCTCGCAGGGTTCTATGTAATGTAAAGGGGATTCATTAATTACGTCTCAGATTTTTATGAGCATCGGCAGAACGATAGTAAAATGATATACGATTAACACCTATTTTGAGTCTACCAATAGTTTTAAAAAATAGGCCTTTTAATATTTACATCTAGCTATCTATTCTTATTAAAAGTAGTCTGTTGGTTTGGGTAGTCCATATTTAATTTTCTTCCTACAATCTCCTCTCTTCTTCATTGGTGTTCTTTTCCGTCCATTTTATTTTTTCTGGTCTTCTTGGGCGAGGGCCCAATTCTGGAAAATCTAGACATGCAAAATATTTAAGGGTCTTTTTCGTTTCAAATCTTGGTTGTATGACCCTTAAGTAAGGCGTTTCTTACTTAACTCATATCTATAGTAATATAATTCTACTAATTTTTATGTAAATCTGAGACTTGTTCAATGGATGCCACTCGTAAAATCCGTCTCTAAGGCTTCGATCCTAGAGGGTGTTGTTTCTCTGCCACGACTGCTTACATCCTAACTGATGTTGCAAATCGACGCGATTCCACCTCCAAGCGTCTTCCCGTCTCTCGTCAATCGTTTTGTGTCACTATGATTCCGCTACGGGATTTCACTGGGGCAGAATTAGCCGAGAAGAAGAGCTTGCGATTTTTGAAAGAGGTGTCGAGCCAAAAACCGATTTCTTCGCGTATCAGAGGCGCTATCATTTTGTCCATACCTGGCGCACAGGTATTCGCAACATGGGTTGGCCTGAGAATTCGATTATGATATCACAGAAAAACTCTCCGTAACAATTCGTTCAATGATAGCCTTAAATTGATGGATTCTTGCGGGAAACAATCACGAAATAATTGTCGGCAGAATATGTCTACGGTAATTTTTAGAATTTTCTAAGCGGATTTATTTAAAAAAGGGTATCTTGTAACTTTTTCGTTATTTTTTCCCAAGTAAGGGAAAAATACGAAGCATTTTCCATAGTGGCCCAAGTTGTAATTTAGTAATTTATTTTTAAACTCAGCGAGAACACATCCCCTTGAAAGAATAAATACCGCGCCGCACGAGGCACATGGTAAACCGGCTATTTTTCCACGCCCCGCGTTCCTCGCGTGTGGTCGACGACGCATGGCCGGCCCTCTTTATCGCCCGCGCGTGAAGAGAGACGGATGAGCTTGCATGCGGGCCATCCACTCGCCCAAGAGCCCTAAAATGAAGATGAGAGGGGGGGGGGAGAACTCATAAACGTCTGCATTCGAGCACATGGAAATTTTCAAGTGCTTCCCCAAGGAACTCCTCACTTCTCTGGGACTCACTTTGGTTATCTCGGATCCAGAAAGAAGATTTACAGCCAAGCAATTCAGTGCGAACGACATTACTGTTTACGTTTCTGTGGAAAAGCTCTCGTTTTAGAAAAAGGTGAATTCAGTATTTTTATTAATCATACATTCGCATACCGTTTGTCAAATTGCATCCATCCAAAACCTACCTTAACCGGTAGATTACCTACAATAATAATTCGCGGATCGTAGCAAAAGATGAATTGAAATCCGTGACACCAGTGGAGGGGTTGGGAGAAATAAAAAGAAAATGCAGAGGAAAGCGCCAATGCTCTATAAAGCACTAAGTGAAATTGAATGTCTTAGGTGAAATATTTTCGAAATGTCGTAGCTGGAAATTGGGCAGCCGAATCCCATTGATCGTTATCGCTCCGTTTAGACATGGACTAGCACCTCGGATTGGTAAAGGCAACATCTGAAGAATGGTGTTAAACACGGACTTATCATGAATAATTCACCAACAGTACTTTGGAACAATACCCACTGAAAATGTTTTCTTTTCACCTATTTAGTTTCATTTTGGGTCGGGAATGACGTAACAGTACTGTTTTCAACCTCTTCGATATATATGTGCGACATTGTATGTCCACGAATTTCAGTGTAATCTTCCTTCGGAAATAATTAAACTTCTTAATTTAACATGCTATTTCGTTCTTCTTTTTCAGACGTACATGGCTCCTTCGCTGTCCATCTTCGGAGACTTCACCAAAGACGCCAGCATTATGTACAACAACTTCCGAGTCTATGGCACGGGACTTCTTCTCGTCATGGCGACCATTGTTTTTGTCGGCGTGAAGTTTGTCAACAAATTCGCCACCGTCGCTTTAGCTTGTGTGCTCCTCTCAATCATCGCAGTGTACGCTGGAATCTTTGTCAACTTCCACGGAAACGACAACCTTTTGTAAGTGTCACTATGGGATTCATCTTGACCTTGTTTTTTTGAGTTGCAATTAGTTACTCGTCACCCTTTCACTTTCCACCTTACATGCAAAACTTGGTCCAATGTTCATTGCAAAATGTCGGTCAGATATGTTTTTGGCGGGCGACAAGGGGTGAAAATGGAAATATCGAAGAAAGGCTTACTCCTGAAACGTACCATGCGTCCACTAAAATGTATTTTAAAATATAGATTTAGTTTTTAGCGATAATTTTCCGCTGGAGGACGGTTTGTACGTTAATACTTGCATTTGAACATGGTGCTTATTCATAAAGTAAGTAATTGTACAAGTTGTAATTGTATCGTAAAAAGAGTACTATGAGTTACGAAGTTGGCCTATAGTACGAATCTTTAGTGTAAAGACCAGACAATCACGATTTAATTCTTTTGAGATAAGCTTTATTGATGGAAATCAGTTTGATATCATCTTTTCTGAAAAACATCGTATTAATTTTTTATGTAATAACAAAGCCTACGTAGGCGTTGACTTTTTTATCAGCCTATAACGCTCAAAATGATAAATTTCGAGCGAGTGGAAATTATTCTTTAAGATTACTGATGACGAATCTACGGTAGATTGATACTAATTCAATTATTTAGGAGCAGACGAGCAAAATAAATTAACTAATATTTATCCAACTAAAGACGACTTTCAAAGCGCACTGTATAATATGCCACAGCTTGATTACTTCATCCTCTTGCATCACGAGGCTTGACCCCATTCTACGCTCTTGTATAGCATAGGTTAATGCTCAAAAGGTACGAATTCTGAAGGATGAGATCAAAAGAAGATGTCCCGACCCATGTCTTAAGTCTTTGATGACAACATCCTCTCTTCCTTAAAGGGAGGAAGTCGAACAAGATGCATTACCTGAATGGGTTGAGTTCCCGGGAATGGAAAACAAATTACAAAAAGTTAGCGGTGCTGAATGTTCATCGTCACTCATTCACTTCACATTGGCAGAATCCATGTCACCCAGGCTATCAAAACTAACACGTGTTTTTTACCCACTTGAAGCACCTCCATTCCACCCGAATACAGTTTTGTCAGTGGCGCCGTTTTGGTACACTACGTAATGTCTGCATCGGACATAAAGTTGAAGATTTTGACGCGACACTCTTAGCCAATTTGCTAATTGCATTAAGGGCTTTTAGGGGCAATTAAAGCTGCTTGACGATCTAAAAACCACCACTCCTTGAGCCATTGCTGGCTAGTTATTTTATTTACATGGTAACCCGGTTCTATAGAAAAGGAACCGGGAAAATGCGAGGAAATGATATCTAGTGAACACGTATCTAATTCTAGTCAACGTAGGGAGGATATTTCAAAGTAAGACTGGGAAAAGACGCTGGTAATATTAGTAAAATTTAGCTCTTCGGGAAACGGAATCACTAGTGATGCTTTCAAATGCTGCATAGAGTGCTAAAATCGTCCCCTTGTTTAAAGCTAGAGGGATAAAGTAAGCAGTGTAGAAAGTGCGAAGAAGGTTTTCTGCCCTAATAAGCCACTACTAACGACAATCACTACTAGTACGGACATACGGAAGCAACCTTCACATTCCCCGATTATCATTTTTCTTCAGCGGTTTTGTTATTGCGGTTTGCCAATATCTTGGTAGGTTATAGCTTATTCTAACTTTTCCATAATTTAGTTAAGAAATGGCATTGATACTTAATTTTCTTGCAAAGCGTTAATAATGTTTACCTTTCCTATGCAATAAAAGGTTAAATTATCGCTGTAAAATTTTAATATTTCGAAAGTTAATATAGTATTACGGTTTTAAATTCCTCCCTGGAAACGCACTCTCTTCAGTAGCAGCTTCTTCTTTTTCGAGTATTATCTGATTTGAAGGCAATTTTCTTCGCAAGGCACTATTAATTACTTTCTTATTTGAACCTAATTCATTACAATATGTCCACAGAATGTTTCGATACCGCGCAGAAAATTATATTTTGGATCACAAATACATGTGAAGAGTTCTTAGATCACAATAATTAATATCATGAGAGAAAACAACGAAATGGCTTGGCAAGAACGACATATGAAGTACTAAACGCTAGCTAAACACTCTTCAAATATGCAATAAATCCAGGTGAATAACGATTCCTGTGTTACGTCAAATTGAATTCCGAGAAGTATAAAAAGAATTTAAGTGAATGCAAGGGTTGTGGAGAAGTCAGGAGGTTTAGTAGTCACTATAGAAATGCTCAAATAGTGGAAGATTAAACAGAATTTTTTGAACGCCAGAAAATTACTTTGCTGAACGATTGGTTGGAACGGATTTACACTTTACCATTGAGTTGATTATTGGTCTATTGGGAATGCTATTGTACCTCTAATGCAATGGTTTCCTTTGGCATAAAAATGTATCAGAGGTAATTCATATCAAGGGAAACCAAGGCTGCGAGTGAGGAAGGATGTAGGAAAGCTATCGAATGAAAACATGTAAGGAAGATTCAGAAAAGAGATCAGTAAATATCTATATTCAAACGAATATGAGGATTAATATCGATAGTGAAATAACACTGAAACAGGTTCCATTTCTCCATTACGATAAGTCAACAAGAAGTCTGCGTTACCTCTGAAATCATATTCAAAGCTCTGCGTACTCATTGTCCTCAGTAAAAATTAAGAAAATGTGTGCGTATGTAATATGGAGACGGTCTCCTTTAGGTTGTGTGCGTGGAGATAGCCTCCGGAGCAGGAGTAAAAACTATCATAAGCTTCTAATGAGCTGAAAACCTTCGAATGGGGCAAGCAAACAAGAGGTGTTGCGGCGTGAGCGGATTGGGGTACAACTTATTTGCTTCTCGCTCGACTAACCCCTGTCTCGCGCTCGAAAGGAACGCCACCTCTCCCGGCGATCCCTTTGAAAGAAAAAGTTTGCCAAAAAAAGGAGAAAAAAGGAAACAAGGAAAAGGGTCATGATGAAGTGTTTCGACAGCCGGGCTCGCAATAAAAACGCCTCATGCCTTGTGAGCTCATCGATTTGGCAAGCGAACTTGCCATTCTTCGTCGTCCCTCGGGATCTCACTCCCTCCCTGGGGTCCCCTGACACCCCTCCTGGCTCCGTCCCCGCCCCCCTTTAGCCCCTCCCACCGCCACGCGGCGCGGCATTTTGCAAGGAGATCATGAGCACCCGCTCGTTTGCATTCACGCCTCCCCACCCCCGCCCTCTCCCCATCCTCCCCAAGGGGAGGTGAGCAAGGTCAGCCGACCACGAAGCTCCCCTGTTACTTTGGAATGGCACCAAAACAAATATGAACAATCATGTTGGTGTACACATTTTTAATAGCCCAGGCAATGAACTTGCGTGCCAGGAGAGTAAGGGAAGAAAAATATACCGACAGCGATTGATTAAGGAAGCATTGTATTCCAGCCCCGGGTTGAAAGAAGGGAGGAGATTGTTGCATCAATCACCCAGCGCAGGAGAAAGAAAGAATGAATTCATACATCTCTCAGTTATACATTATCACAGGAATTCATAATGCTAATAATCCCGGCTTAACCATTATTTCTTACCGCAAGACCTCACTGCACGTATTTGCACTCATGTTGGCCACCACCTTTAACTTCTTTTGCAGTCCCCGCCATCATACATAAAAGAAACCAATTAAATTTCTCTTCCCAAGGATACAGGCATAAATGTAAATGTTTGGATTTGACATCACTTACTCATCAATACCCATTGAAGAGAGCCCCTCCCGCCTCCGACATTTACCTTTCCAAACGCCCCACCCCACAACTCACTGGCTCGAAGCTCACCAACTTCATTCCTCATTAATCCAATATTAGCCACTACCTTCAAATAAAATGTTGCTGCATTGGAAGATAAACTCAGGCCTTTAAATGCCAATCTATACCTTGGCCTACCCAAACACAATTTTCTCTCCAATCACCCCCTGAAATCCGTGCGTTGGCCAATCCGCGTACATAAATTCTTTTACATTATTTGGAATCTATAAATACTTTCCCCTCCACTACCTCCTTCTCTGAAATCACTTCCCTAGATGTCCCAATGTTCTTCCTCGATAACATATTCCATGCCTTAATCCAATCAACAAACAATAATGTCTTCACTTTAATAGTTGTCGTCCTCTGCATACTGGACAGTCTAACTCCCATTTTCTTTTTATCCGTGATCACCGAAGATGTAATAATCCCAAGTCCCTTAACATGCTACTTTCTAGACTTTTTATCTCTCTACTCCGACATGACCAACCAAGTTTTCCCTGCACAGAAAAATTCTCCAACACACATAAACACCCGAAACCTCTTGCAATTGCAAACACAACAGTCTTTATGTTTGTGTGGCCCGCTTCCCTGGTGTTCATTCACTCAGATCTAACCTAAAAGTTTTTTTTTCCAATGCCTTCCGAAGACAAAAGCGCCACCAAAA
This sequence comes from Hetaerina americana, assembly GCF_022747635.1. Classification (NCBI taxonomy): domain Eukaryota; kingdom Metazoa; phylum Arthropoda; class Insecta; order Odonata; family Calopterygidae; genus Hetaerina; species Hetaerina americana. Next base: position 4,536,388 of record NW_027286874.1, read on the forward strand.
TACCATCCGAATTGCTCTCTGTAGTACTTGAACGTCCCCTAACTCTTTCCGTGATAGTATTCTTAAGACCATTTGGGCCTCTTTTTAAATCCCCACCAATTCTCAGAATCCTTCTCGAATCCGTGTCCCCGCGCCAGATACAGAACTTGCTCCTTACTCTTCACACATCCCCTTTCCCGACTATACCACATCACCACTCTTCCCCTACCCTGCCTAAAACTTTGTTTGCTTTCCTTTGCGTCCATTTTTCCTGACGGCCACATTCCGAAAGCCTCTAAATCTTGTACTACACTTACCTCCAGGTTTTCAATCTACGGCTTATCCCCCTCACTGGTTTTACGATCTACAAAACTCTGCTCCACATTAAAGTTTTCAATAGGAGATACCTGTCATCAACTGCTACTTCTTTATAAACGTTTCTTAAACTGGCACAATTCTTCTTTTTAATGTCCCTGATGTTCTGCTCACCATCTTCCAAAACACCTCACAAATGAGTGAATTGTTCAACATATTCTAGTTTATCTTCTCCAACTTTAATGTTTGTCTTAACCTTCCAATTTCTTGATAATCTCAAAATCTTCGTTTTCTTATCACAAATTTTCACCGCATACCTATCTCACTTATTCTGTAATGTGAAAGTCTCAATTTTGGTTGACTGGCTAGCTGATCGTTGATCATTCCAAATTTAGCAATTTGAAGGATTTCCGACAGTGAATTGAAAGGACCGGTAACCACGGCCGTATGAATATTATGGGAAGAATCAACCCAGCACAAACCAGCTTCCACGACCCTCTCCATGCCTTCTTTGCAATTCCCTTCGTATATAGTAACGAACAGGTGATAATGGATATCCCTGTCTCCCCCCATTTCCTCCCCCATCTAGCCCTGTCCACACCGAATTCACTATCTGCACCTCACTGGTCTATTACCTCTACCATGTAACTTCTCTGTACCTTCTTTTTACCTTGTCAGATCCCCTTCTACTTCGATTAATATGTTGCCCTTTTAGGTAAACCACTCATTTGGAAAAAAAGAGTATAAATAGATTTTCCTTGTTTAGGTCCTGACACTTCCTTACTCTTGCTTTGCAACGAGCACGTTTCGCCCAGTCTACGTAAACTCTACATATCATCGAACGGTGTTTTCCACCATACTTCTTTCACCTTATTAGTATCTGTCCTCAGTTTATTGTTTAGCTCTTTATACTTTCTTATACCTAATTCCGTATTCTCGTTCTTCCATTTCTTTCTTTCCTGTATTCATCTTCGTAATCATATTTTCTCTAATCCTCAACTCCTCCTCAACCTCTTTTTATCACGACCATGGTTCCGTTGCAAGACAAAGTCATCGCCTGATGATGTTGACTTGCAACGTGACTATGGTCGTAAAAGATAAAAAGCCCAGTGGAAATTGCAATGTTAGTCTTTATTCACTTCCTACCAAGGACTTCCCCCAAGTAACGCCTGAGACATTGTATTTTTATTTACACTCCCAACTGTTTAGTTCGCCATTTTTCTTATCCCTTATTTAAGATACTCTTCCCGTCCTCTTATCCTCCTCCAGAATTTTATTAACTGCCTTCTGGTACTCCTTTCAGAACGCCCGAGTTACGTTCGTTTGTGAGAACACTTTCCCTTCATCACTATCTTAAATTTGACATTACTCTTCAGGGGCCCTGATTTTTGACCCGAATCCACCAACACTTCCGGGAAATTGCAGTGAGTTGATCAATCTATTCCATAAAGGTTTGTACTTCGTTGAAAAGCGAAAAGCCAGTTATAGCATCGGATTGTTCTCCCTGATGATACTGATCTATTGGGCCGCTGCAGTTACGGAACAAAAACTCTGTAGTATCAAAATCGAACGAACATATTTTAGACTAATTTTCTTAGCATCTATTGTTTCCTCGTGTCATCTCGATAAATTCCCCAGCCCCTCATTGTTTCCCCTAGGCTATCTTTAGTATCTACCTGTATTTAAACGTTCCTGTGAATTATGGCCCTTTGGAACCAAAATACTCTGAATACCACGCTTCAATTTAAAGAAGTTTGGGCGGGCATACTGTAGAACTAGATGATTAGTAAACACACATTGGGTCACCATGAAATTTCACTTGAAAGCCTGGGCTAGAAAAGGGATATTATCGAACTGAAACCAGGCCGCAAGGCAATGGTGCGCAAATAGCTGCAAGGAAAGGCATAAGTAATTGCTTTCGCAGTCCTCCAGCGCTATCTCCTCATTTTTCTATAAAAGGAGTACATATGAATTTTAATCAATTTAACGACTTATCTTTTAAATCCTTTAAATTTTCTTCTCTACTGATTTCTCTGTAATACAGATTCAAGTCTCATGATTGCATCCTATTTTTGCGTGCCTTACTCTTCCAAATGTTTAATTGTAAGATAAATTGAAGTAATTTCGATGTTGTGGTCAACCGGATTCGAATATCAAAGGATTATTTTATCCGCAGGAGTTATTTGGTCCTCGAAATTAAAAGTGCTATCGTCTTTGTGTGGGCTTGGAAAATAAATTACAATATTCTTTCCATTACAATAAATTTAAGCTTTTATTAACAGGTGGAATATGTTAATTGGGTCAACTCACCATGGAAAATAGGAGTAATGTCTCAATTACACTATATTAATCATTATTACATTGCTTCAATAATTACTATAATCTTAATACTTGATTTAATATTTCAGACGACGTCGATTTGATAGTACGAGATTGTCATGTAAATCTCCGAAAAAGAACTCCAAAAGAGAACGCGTGTTTTGATAATAAAGCTGATAAGTGTGTACTTGTTCCAAAATACTTTTACAACTTGAATATGGGTCATTTAACACCCTACGCAGGACCTAATTCCTGATTTAAACTTGGCTCAGAAAAAAGGTTTGTGAAAAATCCTCATGAAAGAGCAGAAAGTGTCACACTATTAATGGAAAACCGGCACTTCAAGCCACTGGAAATACGAAGATTACTTGTAAGACTTTTAGATCCGGTTTTATGTCTGGTGAAATCAAGTTGTTAGTTAAGGTTAGTTAACTTGACATGGAGACTACTAAGAAATCCGATTTCATAAAGAAATTATGTTGCTCAGTAGTGAATGAGAGCATAGTAACCGTAGCAGCATTGTCTGTTAGTTATTGAGATATAGTATAATGGTCGATTTGGAACTCAACTAGCGGTCATAAAACTGAGTTTTGGCCTTAACTGGAGGTTAATCCTTAGTTTAATGAGACAGCATAAAACCTGACCTTTAACCCCTACTCGACAACAAAAGTATGTATTTATCACTAACACTGAGTGAGTAACCCTCGGTATTCTAAGCATAGCTGAGCTATAAAGCATAGCACGTAGCACTGAATTTCATTGGTTGGAAAAAACACAACCAGAAGTTAATGAAAATAGACTGCATAGCAAAATGGTATGAGAAATCATATTTCCCACGCGAAATGCATGACCGCCACCGGATAACGCAGCGACTGGTCCAACTTCCTGATAATAAAATGATACCGAATACCAATAAGAATCAATAACACTAAGCGTTAGTATCTAACACCCGCTGCCACAGTCGTGGGTGGCGGGTAAGATTTCAAGTAGAAAATACAGGTAAAAATAAACGCCCATTGTAAAGTAGATTTTTTTTAGATATTTCGCAGTGATTATGCTTAACAGTTTTATGTGCGCCACCAATGATCCTGCCGCCTTCTTATACACACTCTCCTCTTTCCCCAATTCATTCTTGTGCAGCATGTGCGTCCTCGGGAAGCGACTGCTGAAGGACGTCCCCATGGACAACTGCACGAAGGAGGTGGGCTCGCCACTCTACGGGATCTTCTGCACCAACACGTCATCCACCGGCGCGCCCCTCGGCTGCGATCCCTACTTCGAGTCCAACAACGTCAGCATCGTCCGAGGCATCAAAGGACTGGCCAGCGGTGTTTTCCTGGGTGAGGGAATGCGACGCATTGCAGCCCGAACATGCGCCTCGTTCTAGTGCTAAAAATTTTCCATGCTCGACGCACCCTCGGTAACCGAACCGAAATTTATGATTTCATATCGGTTTCACGTCTTGGCGAAATGGTATGCATATTTGCTGCTCGATTTCACTCCTCAGCTGAGTGCGAAACTTTTTTTATTCATTTCATTTCCCTTCTGAAGAGAAAAATTCAAAAGTATGATATGTTATTTATCCTGAAAGGGTTCTTGTTTAATTTAATTTGTCCCCTTTACACGCCGTGCCCTTTATGAGCAATGAAAGTCTAAAAAAGAGGATAAAACCCGTCAACAGACCTTCTTAGAGCCGGTTTAATTGACTGTCCAAAGTTTTTTTTAAATACCCCTCCTCAATATTCTTAAATGCGATGGTTATAAGCTGAGTGAATATAATATCAACTCGCAAGGAAAGCAACTACAGGGTTGACATTTTATTTGTATTTTTTTCGTTTCAGTGTAGAACGTTTTGTCGTAAATTATTAATATTAGGGCATTTAATGGAGTGCTCTTGAGGAATGTTCCTTTTATCCAGCAAAATACTTAATTTTATATATTTGTTTCCGTTATCATCTTAATGTAGTCTGTGATACACACATACCCCTCACCCCATTCCCTTTGGAACTTCTTCAGAGGGATCACTTGCTTGTTGAGAAGGGTGTTATTGCATGACTGGATGAGGCTTTGGTATACTACTAAATAGTACTACTAAATGTACCAAAACCAGGGTCCTGTAACTGCTAGCAGGGAGTTTTGAATGAGGGACAAAGGCTGGTTGGAGCTTGTGCTATGTGTATCTTTCGTTACTCATGAAAACTGTTTAATAAAAAATGTCTTCTGATAAAATCTTTCTATGGAGAAGAAAAAAACAAACACAGAACCCACATGAAGTGAATGGTTTTTGTATCATTTTGATCCAAATGTTTTCTCTCCAGAGTGCTCAGCACTGCCAGCATGGGGAGCTTCATTGTCTCCACAGTTAGCCTCATTGCATTTAGCTCCTGCACCTCAACAAATATTTCACAACAGGGGGTGCCTTTACTTTGTAACATGACTGAAATGGAAAAACACAGCTATCGCTCCAAACAAATTTGCTTAGAATCATTTCATTCCTAAGTTGGTTTCATTATTGAATCTGTAATAGTGTTGCTCTCCAAATTAGCTTCATTGTCATCAGGAATTGAATGAGAAGCCATTAGAATTGATTCATACTTGAGTTTCTGTTCTAGATAACCGCCCTGGTCCAAAGCACCTGCACTTCTGGAGCTTAAATATCATTTGAGGGTCTCATTCAAGGGTTATGTTAGGGCCGGTTCTGAGAAAGGGCAGTGAAGTTGTGAACAGCACTGAATATTCCATACATTTGTTCTTCAAATGCATTCATATATGACTGATTTATACTCTTATATTGTGAACACATACTCTAAAATATATTACAAATTTAACTTCTGAACTCTTTCTGTCATATTTTGTAAGCATTTTTGTCTTAAAACACTTGGCATCCAAACCATGTGCAATTCAACATTTTCTACCTCTTTTTAGTACTTCTATGCATACCTATCTATAACTTTTTTAACTAATCAATTTAATCTTTTTCTAAAATAGCTATTGGCAATCAGTTTAAAAATATTAAATTATTTACCAGTAAATGATTTGTTCAATAGTTGTTCATATATGAAAAATTATGTCATACTTTCATGGGATGAAGCTTGGCAGCTCAATGGGTTGGAAGTGAATATAGATTTTCAGCATTTGAAATGTTGCCATATATTTTTACGGTTTGTCTTTGTGATACACCGTTTAAACTACTTCTAATTATTGTGTTCAAGTAATACCTCAGTCATCTTGTTTCAACACATTTTGATTGTTTATATATCCATACACTTTGGATTTAGCATAGCTTCATGGGAAATTTCACAATTTTTGACCTCTGAAGGCAAAAAGTCTTCCAATCCAGGTGTGATTTAGCTGAGTGATAAGCAGCAACTGGATGTATGTGTCTCGTAGTGTGTTGTATTTCCAAAGATCTTAAAGGTATAAGAGTGAACATAATGTGCTTCCTTCATTACCTGATGACAAATAAAATCAAATGAGTGGGACCTTTTAATTCCTTTTCCTAGATAATACCATATGTTACCGGACATTACACAGTTCCTTTAAAATGTTCTTTGGTTTTGTTACTCCATTGTTTGTCAATGTAGTCTTAAAACAAGCATTAAATGGTGACTGGCAGGCTATTATAACTACTTTGTTGAGTTTGTCCTATATTGTGTAAGAGACAGGTATAATGAATCTGAATGAATGTGTAAAATGTGTACACTTATTCCATTTGGAGAGAAGAATTTTTTTGAACAGCAGAGAATACTTAATATTCACCCTTTTATGTATGATTTGAAGTGTAAACACTGATTTTTCAAGTCTAAAAGTGTTTAGAAAAAATAATAGATTAATAATTGATTACTGAATCTATGAAGACTTCAAAGCCATTTCTACTTGGTACTAGTTGAAAATTATAAAATTACTGCATTCATAAGAAAACAGTCAGGAAAAAGTAATTGTCACTGGTCCTTTCTTTCACATCCTCAGATTCTTTTAAACTGAAATTAAATAAGAAATATTACAAAATTATGGTAATCACAACTGAAATTTGATCATTTGTAGGTTATTAGATAAAATTATCTTTTATTCAGGAGACTCAAAGAAGAAAACCTGTATGACCATTACTCAAAGCAAATGGTAATCATGTTTAAGGGTAGAATTAAGTTATTTGCCTTTTGGAATGAATTTCAGGAACTCATGCATAGAAAAAAGAATAAAAATCGATATAAAACTGTATTTCCTTAATTAAGGTATAACTGAATTTAGATAAATAAATCACCACAAGCATTAAATTTGGAAATTTTGACCCATGTAAGTACCAATTATAAATGTCTTTGAAGTCTTCACATACATTTCTTGGTAGAGTACAATTTAAAACCAGAAAAGGATAATTATCGGAGAATAAATATTGGATTAATTTTCCAATTCTAAAAGTGCTTCATCAACTTATGCCATAGGTAGGGATTGGCATGTTTTATATTCTAAATTGTATACTCCCATATTTAATCAAAATATTGTAAATACTGCCAATTGATTGGAGTGAAAAATAGGAAATGATGATGGTTATCAGGTTGGCTGATGGTACGAGGGTCAACCGGAAAGTAGTACCCGTTCGTGCCGCATGAAGTGCTGACGACGCGAGTAGCCGCTGGACGAGGTCAGATAGCTTCAGTGGCTTGTCTGCCTTCTCTGAACCAAGTTGCGTGACGCTAGCATTGCCTGTGTTGTTTCTGTGATTGTTTACAATGTTTAAAAAAATTGAGAACGCCGCCAGTTGTGAAGTGAGGGCAGTGATTAAATTCCTCAATGCAAGAAACGTTCGCCCATGTGATATTCATCGCCAATTAAAGGAGGTGTATGGAGACAATGTAATGGACGAGTCGTCTGTTCGGCGGTGGTGTCGCAACTTCAACATGGGGAGGGGGAACACACACGACGATGAGCGTTCGGGGAGACCGTCTGTCATTACAGACCAACTGGTGAGCTCAGTTGACGAATTCGTGAGGAACGATCGGCGCGTCACAATTGATGACATCTGTGAGCATTTTCCCAATGTTTCTCGAACAATTGTTCATGAAATTGTTAAACACCATCTGCATTATGCAAAAATTTGTGCAAGATGGGTCCCTCGCGTATCTCAATGAGCTGGCGGCGAAGGACTATGCGGCAGGAATACAGAAACTTGTCACACGTTATGACAAATGCCTTAATTTGCTTGGAGATTATGTTGAGAAGTAGTTTAAAGTATCCTCTTTCAAATAAAATTTTTTATGTTTGTTAATATTTACTTTTGTGTCTTTATTTCACGAACGGGTACTACTTTCCGGATGACCCTCGTAATTGCCTCTGTCTCATGAAATACTGTGCTTCCAATGCACAAGTGTCAAAGAGGCACACTTCCTTAACACCATTTGCATTCTCTCTTGTTCCTCACCAGACAATATTGCTGACAGCATGCTGGAGGATGGGCAGTACATTGCGAGATCCAAAGACCCTGAGGAGATAGAGAGGCTTGAGCGTCCCCCGTACAACCAAGTCTATGCTGATATCACCACCTCCTTCACCATACTCATTGGAATCTTCTTTCCATCTGTCACAGGTTTGAATATACTCTATATTTATGGGTTCAGAGTAGCCATAAATATATACTCTTATATCAAAGATATAATAGTAGTCATTAAATCAATCATGTCTCGCATGACATGATGGAGCATCAATGCATAAATAAATATAATTTTGTAATATCAAATTATTAATGTAATATATGGCACTTGGGTGTCTTCATCAATATCATAATCATATGACCCTATAAAAAGGTACAGTGTGTATGAAGTAAAATGTGGCACTTCTTTTGGATCAAAAAGGTAGACATTTTGAATCCAGAATAATGAATGAAGAGAAGGCCTGGTCAAACGGTATACCGATTCCCAAATGGAAAAACTTCTGATTGGGTGCACATTGCAGCTTCACAGCTGTTTGAGAATAAGGGGACCTACCCAGGTTATTCAGAGCTTTTGGAAATCATCAGGCATAAGAAGAAGATAACACAGCTCATTAATATAGATTTCAAATCCCACCCTACCATCCTATTCGTCTCCATATGAGAAGGCAAAAAAACAATGTAAACAACACTTAAAATTTAATGTAAATTAAATGTAAAGTAAACACTTAATCCCCCCCCCCCAACACTTCCTTTGCTTCCTCTGGGCTTTCCTCCCCAGTGATGAGTTTTCTAGAGAGAAAAGGAGGAGGGAGAAGTGGAGCTAGGATATCCAACTTAGAAAGGAAAAAAAATGAAGATATTAGACAAGTAATGTACATGAAATGATCAGTTGTGAAAAGAATCCGGAAACAATCTAATCTCTCCAATATTAGGGTAGTTTTCTAAGAGTAGATGAGGAAATACAGCCAAGAACTTTCTTAAAATTACCACCACCAGGAAGGAAGTAATATGGAAAGCCTAGGAAAGCATGGATAGCAGAAATAACCTTGATAATGAGAGATCGAGGCTTGAAAGAGGAAGTTTGCAATGACTGGCAAGACTGGAGGATGGGAATACAAGGTAATCAATGAAAATTGGAAAGACACTTAAAGAGTATGAGTAAGTTTCTTATAATATAATGTAAATTGATTATTTCAGAAGGAAATGGTTACTGCCACATTTCACTCATCAATGCTATCTGGCATTCATTGTTCTGATGCATGAAATAAATATCCCCTCTTGCTTTTTCTCCAGTTCATATAAAATGAATTATTCTTCATTTCTGTTTAGGAAAAAGATAATAATAGAAATGCAAAATGAATGGGTAAGAGTCTTTTATCATGGATGCATTGAAAACTAAACAGGTCACTAGCTCTTTACGAGGAAATAGACACTGAACATAAGGGTTGAGTCGTTCATTTTTTAAGTTTTAGAGGTTCATTAGATCATCAAGTGCTTGATTGACCGGAACACAGGGGCTCCCTTAAGAACTATTTATCTGGATTTTAAAGAGAGGGTTTTCCACCTTGTTTACTTCAGTTATCATCATCGAAATTGTGTCCTCTCTTCCCATGTGTAACACTTGATTTTTCTCACCCACCCACAGGAATAATGGCTGGCTCAAATCGTTCTGGAGACTTGGCAGATGCCCAGCGTTCAATCCCAGTTGGTACAATTTGTGCCATCCTCACCACATCTACGGTTTACCTGTCATCGGTGCTCCTGTTTGCTGGAACAGTGGACAACCTGCTCCTCCGGGACAAGTGAGACACGGTTGCCATTGGGCAGCAGCTTTAGTTTAATCCCATTCCTGGGAGGGGGAGGGAAAGGAGGAGGGAGAAGAAAACTCCCTCACCCCCATCCTCTCTCTCTCTTGAAACCCTCTTCTTCCCCTCCAGCCGAGGGCATGGTTTATCTAAGGGTTGTTGTCTGAAAGGTGGAGGTGAAGGGGGGGTGGTGGTGGGAATGTCATTTTGGGAAAGGAGCAAAGCACTCTAAATCGCATTGTCTGTTGTTGTTCTCTTGTAAGGGGTGCCTGGGCCTTTTATGCTTTGTTTGATGGGCTGATGGTGTCCTTACATGTGTGGGCCTTTATATGTGTTACCTGTGGCATGGCAATCAGGCATTGATTAGGTACTCAACATTGGCTCTCACGTGAAATCATATCTATGTGCATGCATGTGAGTATGGATGCCCAGGATTGGTCCACCAATAGCCATTTTCTTTGATGCTTCACTTTTCATTAAATTATTGGTCACAATGTCCCTATAAATTTTTAAAGCAGAATTTGTTCAGAAGTCATTCATGCGTATTTTTGGGATATTCTAAGTCAAGCATTGAAGGCTACTTTATTTTGATGCACATTAATGTACCCTTTGAGCAATTACTGACTGGGCATCCATTCACATATGCTGAGTGTGTGTGCTTCATTGATGTCTGTGTTCATGTCTCTGGTTCTTGACCAATCTATCTTGAATGTTGTCGCAGACTTTCAGAAAGTCAAATGGGTGACAGCTGTCTCAAAATGCTGTGCATGCTTATGCCCCAGAAATATATTGAGATATCGACCCATGGATATTACAAGTTTTGTCTTTAATATAAATCACTTTTTTTTTGTCCTCGTTTAGGGTACATTTGTCATACCTTGATTCTAAAGCCTTATCTCCACCTACCCTTGCTTGGCAGAACAATGAAAATGAGAAATTTAAGTCATCATTGGCATGGTTGATTACTGGGCATAGTATGAGCATGTCAATACTTCATGAAGTTGACATCTGTTGGTATTTTCTCTCAGAGAAAGAACAAGAACTCAGCTACAGTTCCATGGTAGGGTGACTCAGTTTCTAGATGCAACCATTTAATACTGCACCAGCCTTAAAATAAAGTAAAAAACTCTCTCAAACAGCAAAATCCACCGGGTAAAGTAACCTCTGATCCTGGAACCAATTGTTTTCTGGGAATGGCTGAACCAATGAGCGCCATTCTGCTTCCTCTTTTCGACTATTACAATGATGAGGTTTACATAAATATTCTATTGTTTTAGGCTTCGCTTTGTGGAAGTATTTAATATCCATACTAAAAAGAAAGACTCGTACTTTTCCACAGATATCTGTGGAAAAGTATGAGTCTTTCTTTTTAGTATGGTTACATAAATATTCACCATTCTCAGCTAATTGGAGGAAAATCATCATTATAGCTCATGTAACTTTATAACATTCTTTTCCTCTTTTTAAGTAGAAAATATATTTTTAATGCAAATGATGTCATGAAGCGTTGCTTTTCATGCTGAAGTGTGTGTGGTAATAAGGCATATATTTATTTCAGTGGCATTGCAAAAGCCTGAATTTAACACACCACTATTCTATGTAATCAGTTTCAAAGGATAAAAAATCAGTGGCTTTGCTGATTACTTTTTCAGACCAATATTACGTGAATCCAGCTTCAAAGTGGGAGTAGCACACACAAAAAGTAGAAGCTCATGATGATAAAATTGGTGATTGATGTACCGATCAGTGATTGGTGTACCAATGCATTAATTATTATGAGTTATAGCAAATAATGTAATTACTAAATACATTATCATATGCTATCATCTTAAATCATAGATCAGCACTGCTGTAAAATGACAGCACATAAAAATTTCATTAGTATTGTCATCCCTTCAATCTTATAGGAATGTGTCTTTTACCCAATATTTATTTGCTCATTTACTTTGTTTGGAGTTAGAATGTCATGAAAAGTAATTCCTTTTTTCTATAATCTTATTTTCCCATAACTCTGCTAGACTTAAAGAAAATACAATTTTACAGCCCTATTTTCATTCATTTTCCAACCGTTTATTGATCAGGCTGGCTTTGCATAACACAATACTTCATTGGCCAACTCTTAATGTTTTCTCCTTGCAATGGTATTCCATTTATAGGAATTCCTCTTTCTACCAGGATGTGACACAAATATTGACCCTTTTACAAATAAGTTTCATGGTCCTATATTTTCCTCAAGTATATGCATGAATTTCCTTTGTATCATTCAAATGGCCTCTTGCATATTGGCACATAAGAGCATCTCTCTGCTTCTTTTTTCTATGCCCATGCCCTTGAAAAGTGTATTGGGTGGATCTTGAGGGACACAGGGAATTAGATGGTATGCAGTATTTAACCAAGGGTGAGATGTTACACTGATAAGGATTTTTAGAGAGAGTAGTGTAAATCCTTCTGCACTTATATTTTTTTGTTTCACTCACCTTGACAAGATGAGGCACCCATTCATTCATTTACAATACTTCCAAACGTCTTAAGAAATACTAAAATATCCTAAATGTAAATAGTCAACTAATTATATTTTTTGTTTTTTATGGCTGGAAAGGATAGTTAAGAATTACTTGATCAGGATGATGATAGACCTTTTAAATTTATATTTATAATATACTGTCATTGTGGAAGGCAAATATTTAATTACAATTTGTAAGATATATATTTATCTTTTTAATGTTTTGATCCATGGCATGTTTTTACTTTAAATGATGCTATTTTCTCCCTCTCTCTAAAAATTAGGGACTCTCGTCCACAGTACTCATTGATTACAAATGTATTTCATTGATTCATTACAAAGGGGATGGAATATTTTTAGGGTGTTATATTTAATGTGTTTAAAATCTGTGATAAAATCAAGGAAATTGTCAAAGATGTACTCATTAATGTGACAGCAACACTCTAGCATTGGTGAAGAGGAAGTCAGCATGGCAAGAGTAGGAGGGAGGGGAGAATGAATAGAAGTCAGAGCTGCCAAAAGACTTGCATCAAACCACAATAAAATTAATGCAAGGGCTAACTACGGTATCTCCCAATAACAGCAAAGTTTGAGGATTGTCTTAAGCCTCGGCATAAATACATATGCCATAATATTTTTTACAGTTCTGCAGTTTTATTGTTTACCTTTGTATCGATAATTGTTGCAGAGGAGCTGTATACAAAAATAATTACATTATATTAGGCTCTGATTTTAGCTCAAGGAGATATATGTTTTCACTCTTGAATTTTAAAGCTTAAAAAAAAATTTCGAGTTGCATATCAATTGTATGCCTCTTACTTTTTGTCTTTTCATTTTAAAATGTTTCCTTTTAAATATCATAAATATCAATATTATATTCAAATAAATAATTAAATTTTTCAAGGATAGTTGGCGAAAAAGCATCGGCTCAGAATTTTTTGTTTAACTAATCAGTAAGCACATACCTTTGTAAAAAAATGAGCATGATGGCAGATGGAGAAGAAATGAGAAGTTAATATGATGGTAGATGAAAAATGTATAAAAAATAGAAAAAATTCCAAAAAGAATTTAAATAGTGTCAAGGGTTATCTAGACTGTAAGGCATGAGTAATTGGTAAAGATAGTGGTCCTGTGAGCTATGCTATATCAAATATTAGTAATGTATGCAACATATGGGACATGTGTAGGAAGTAACCCCTAAAAGGTCAGCCAAAATGGACATCATCATTCCCTAGTTTGTGCAACATTCAAGTTGAAAAATCCATTTGTTTAAGAAATATTTATGTAACATGATGTTGGTGTGGGCTTTTCATTGTATATCAGCTTATCTATAGAACATGAGAAGAATGACCAATTAGTTCGATGATATTAGTCCATTTTTATAAATTATTGCAGCCATATTTTTTAAATTTCATACTAGCATTTTAATTATTTCTTTTGGTTTATTTTATACTGCTGTCAGGTAAATGTTCTTAGCTATCAGTTATTCCTATGGTACCCTGGTAGATACACATGGCATCAGCTGAAAATTCCTCACTATATTTTCATCATTATTACTAAGGGACAGATTTCTTTCGTCTTTCCTTCTCAAATAAGGGTACTAAACCCATTTTGTGACTCATCCAAATACTCTTGTAATCTTATTTCATCTCTATCTCCTGAAGTTCTCATTAATTAAAATCATTTACCCCCTTGAGTCGATGATTTCTCAATCACCTCATTGCTTCCAGATACTCAAAAGAAGAGCCTTCAATCCCAACTGTTAAATTTACTATACAGTAAACACCAAACAAACTCCTGCCATAGTTGAAGATTTACAGAATGAAATTCCTGTGACATAGAATGACACACAATGCATGTACAAAAGGTTTTAAGGGATAATTGGATGCCACCGGCATTCTTTGAAGAGCATTCATGTTAATTTACCTAATTAATTAAAATATAGACTATGTAAATGAGCCACTTGAGATAACAAAATGTTTTGGCTAATGATGTATTTAGCTTTATTAAAGAGGGTAAAATGTTTTGCCAAGTTTTCTTTGGGCTTTATTAGGCATGAATAGAAAGATATCATTTGGCCATCTCCTCAAATATATGGCCATTAAAACAATGAAGTCCAATATTCATTACTGGTGAAAAGGTAATCAGATTCTCTTCTGTGCAAGTGTAGGCAGATAGTCCTTGTCTTGATTGAAATTATTTGGTCCTTCATATATATCTGCAGAATTCTTGATCATTCTAGGAAAGTAAAGAAGTTTGGAATTAAGGGTGTGGTAGTGCCAAAATCCAAATGACAAAAACTATGAAACAATCGCAACTCAAAAATTGTTTTAGTTAGAAATCTGTCCTCACATTTTCCATTAACTGTTATTTTTTCATGAATATAAATAGCAACAATCTCCATTACTGTAGCAGTCATTTAGGGATTTTTAAATTATTTCCATAAGAGCTTGTATGCATTTTCTGAATTAATTTTTAAAATTTCAAAATGTATGTGAAATAACAGCAGTAATGAATAAACTTCTCAACAGAGTATACATAGGAAATAGGTTAATTGTGATAGAATGGGGGGAATGTGGGAGGTTTGGGATTTTGAGTGTGTGTGTGGGTCCACACACACACATATATATATGAAATTAGAAATAATGGAAAAGGGATAGGAACACATATAGAAGACAAACACAGGAGAGGTGGGGAAGGTGGAATCGAGCTTATCTTTTCGCGCTTGTGATTTGCTCGATGCTTCTATTTCCATGTGAATGAATATTTGTTCGCCATATGGCACATTGTCATGTGTGTGTGTGTACATATATATAAAATATCCCCATTGGGATTGCATTTCTGAAAATGCTGTTGTTAGCAAATCTGCAGGACCAAGTATTTTTACTCGCCATAAGAGATTGAAAATGAGCACGGGACAAGAGAAGAAAATCTGCCACCTCTTAAGCTTCACCAAAGGGGATAATTTAGATCAAGAACTATGTAATTAATTATGTAATTAGAATGTGAATTTTTATATGATGGTCTCAAAAAATAGATAAACTAATCTGAAATGATGAATTGGCAAAGCTATGGTGTTTGAGAAAATATTCAGGGTTGCTACAAGCCTGGAAATATGAAAAAATAAGTATATTACGCAGAATGGTGTTGTATTAGACCTGAATATTTATTAAATAAACTGGAAATTTTCAGGTTTGAGTGAAATTCAACATAACAAACGTTGATGCAATAAATCCAAAATACTAGTTAGTTGTATAAATTTGCAAATCTAAAACAGCATATAGTCATGTGTGCTGCAGCATAATTCTATGACCTGAATACAGTATAGTTGCCTTGGGTTGTTGGGAGTAATATTCTAATTGGAAAACTGCAGAGATAGATTTTCACTCGTAAAAGTGTCATCCAGAATGATATTTTCATCTGGGGAAATTAATATGTTGGCCTGGTAAATGGTGGGGGAGATTCATGAATCCAGAGCGGTGGCAACCCTGTCGGGATGCATCGATTGGGTGCGCATAATGTTGGGGAGGAATATGGTATGTGAATGTATGAGTGCATGAGTGTTTGCAGTGCGGCTCCTGAATGTGCACCCTCCATCCGTCCCCAGGTTCGGTCAGAGCATTGGGGGGAAGCTTGTGGTGGCAAACATCGCATGGCCAAACCAGTGGGTCATCCTCATTGGCTCCTTCCTATCCACCCTCGGGGCCGGCCTGCAGTCTCTCACTGGTGCTCCCAGACTCCTTCAGGTGGTGGCTTCTTCCTCTTCTTCTTCTTCTTCTTTTTAATAAGATCCCTTCTTCTCCTAAACATCTCCCACCCTCTGGCCCCTTCTAACAAGCCCCCATCCAATAGTGTGAAACACATTTTTCATGAAGAACTTAGATTTTAAGTGATGGTTGGTTTGTTGTTTGAAAGTGGATGGCCTGGGTGTAGAGTTAAAGAACTTTGCAACTCATATTCATCCCATGGACAGAGAGAGACTGGTTTCACTAAGAATTATTGTTTTAAAAAAATATGGTTGCATATATATCTTATTTTCCTCTCTCTGTAGACATATCTGGTGGTTTGTCTGCCCTTGGGATCCTGAGAAGCCAGTCCTGCCTCTTGTCAGGTTTCCCAAGGGCTGAACCACCAGGTTTGATGTAACACCCATGCCCAAAGCAAGATTCAAACCCATGACCTTTTGGTTATCAGGCAAGTGCTTCACCCACCTGACTATAAATATATACATACGTATAATTTTAATTTCCTTCAATGTAGTCTAATTGCAATTTTAGATTGCCTATCTGGCCACTAGGCATTTCTACATTCCATGAAAGAGCTGTATCAACTGACATGCATTGAAGAAAAAGGTTCTGAGAAGCATGTAAGACTCTTGTTCCAAGGGATAACTGCTGGCCAATGTCACCACATTGTACAGCATCGCTTACTGTTGATCATAATGGCATTTACTCCAGCTGCAGATGCAACTTATCCATGTGACATCAACACTGAGGTGTTCTCATTGAGTTAATTTTACTGCAGAGTGGTATGACAATTTTTGCCCCATTGGCTGGCATGGTTAAAGAGTTAGCAGATGTGTATTGTTAACTATTATCAATTTGTTAGATAATTAGTGTGTTCATCCAATGAGTTTAATATAAAACAATATCAATCAGATCGATGCCATCTGAAATCAATTCATTGAAAAATGATGATGAAATTTAGTGTTGAGGATTATCTCAAGCTCACCCGTTACGAAAAATTTTATTTATTGACAAAAGTGTTCATTAGCAATACTTCTCGTTTTGCATAGTAGTTCCTAGATTGATTATTGTCATTGAATGATGCATGTTAAGAAGTAGATAACAATTATATTGTGTTCCCATGACACATTTCTACCTGTAGGCAAACCCTTCAGGCAGCAAACCTTTAAAATGGCTGTAAAATACAATATAATTATGCTGATACACTGACCTAGATGTAAGAAGTAGAATGACTTGCATTCAAGTTAAATAACTCACAACTGTAAAGTGTTTTCTCTGGCAAAAAATCTACACTTTCAGAGCAAACGGTGTTGGTTTGATTTTTCTATGCTGAATTTGTTTTGAATCATTGTGTGAAATTATATTTCTCACAATTAAGAGATTTGAAGTTGAAAGCTGGGGTTGGAAGTAATCATATTACAGACATTAATCTTAAGGCTTACGCAAGGTCTATCTGATATGGGTTCCATGCTGCTTCCGGGAATAACCATCGCATAGGTTGGCTTGTTGGACAGCATTTTCACCCCCAGTCTTCAAATCAAAGAGATATTAGTTGCAATTTGGCTGCTTTATATAGGAGATGCTGGTTGGCCCGGAGTGATCTGATTGGCTGTTTCTTGGTGGTAAGGTGGGATTAACCTTTTCCACCTCCAGCCAACCTCACAGTTGAAATTACTAGGATTTATCATTATTTCTACCGCTTTTCTTATGACTCTTGGGAAATTTTCTCCCTTGCCAGCACTTTTGTTTGGTCAAACTCAATTGTATGTCCTGGTTCCGACCACACATGTTTGGTGATTGCCGATAATCGGAACTGTTTCTTTTCTGTGGCCCTTTGGTGCTCCTTAATTCTGCATCTAATGAACCTTCCTGTTGGGCTGGTATAGGATTCTCCACCTGTGCACTCGATCCCATATACTCCTTCATACATGAGTTTGGGGATCCAGTCCTTAGGTTTAGGGATGATGTCGCTAATTTTTCTCATTGTGGAGAAACTAGTTAACACATCATGCTTCTATAGGAACTTACTTATCTATTCTGGACCAAGTGGTCTAATATCAATGCATATTATGCCCCTGAAACAGTTTTGATCCTATTCCAAATATTCAATGAAGATTATTTCTTGTAAATCCCAAAAAACAGTCATCATGATCGTCCCAGTTTAAGGAAAGGTCCTCACCTTCTTTAATGCAGATTCCCCGCAGGCAACCCATTTCTTGGGCTGTTCCTTGGTTTTCGGCATTTTTTGGTTTGGCCATGTTACATCGGCAGTAACAAAAGTATACCTTATATCCTTTAGATTTTCCCAAAACAGCTGCAAACTGGCCTTGGAATATGTCACATGATATCATTTTTGACCAACTGTGAGTAGGCCAGTAAAATTTGTTAGGTTTCTTAGAGCCAAATGTTGATGCAAAATATTACATCTCTTGAGATGTCTACAGCATTAATTATCTCGTGCACCTTCCCTCCTCTATCATCCATCACCATATCCCAATAGTTTTATCAATTATTTCTGGTGCTGTGGACAAGGATGTACATGGCATCCAGAATGTTAAGCATCATTCATAAAGCCACTCCAAATATGTTGAAGCCACATATTAGCCACTATGATCAAAGGTTCAGATTAACCATAATATTAATCAAGTTTCTGTTTGGTCTTCTCAGGCAATTTGCCTTTCATTAAATAATCTTAGATCAGCAGATGAAATTCTCTTCCGACCATTTTGTTGTAATCAATCAACTTTCTTGATTCAAACAAACAGTAAACATAAGAGTAATAGACTGATAAAGACGGTGTGTTCCTTCAAGAGGAGCTACTAACTGAAAATAACTCCCATACACATCAGCGGTGCTATCTCTCTGTTTTTGCATGAACTTTTCAAACCACCCTCCAATGTTAGCTACAAAAAAATGAAAAATTTTGTTATAAATGCACTTCAAGAATTGTCTTTGCTCTTAAGAATTGTATTTGAAAACCATGTCACTTATTGAGTGCAGTAACTGAACCTGAGAGTGCCTTTTAATGGCTAATTGGATAACCAAAATGATGGCAATGCCTACAAAAGTTTATAATGTTACCTATTATGATTAAGTGGACCAAATATCATGGCCTAATATAATCTGCAGAAGGCATGGATTTTGTCTCAAGAGACACTTAAATCATTTATACGAGTATGCATATAAAATTCAGCAAAAAACTGAGGATAAACTTTTTTAATCCTATAATACGCTTTACTTGAGTTCAAGTAAAAAGTTTGACAGTGCATATTTTGTTTAAATACTTATGGGTGTGCAAAAATTTAGACCTTTGCAATTAATCACTAAGCCAATAATTGAGCCATTCATTGAATGCCCTAGAGATTTCATAATTAGCCAACTTACCTATGAAAGTTTTCAGATTTGCCATGCGTAATAATGCCTTGGTTGACTTAAAATAAACTCATAGTCCAATTGTTCTTGTAAAATATATCAATTAGTATTGGTTAAAAATTATTTTGGAAGTTTTTTATTTGTTTTTTGTGAAACCATAGGTGTTGATTTGAGTGAATAATGTAGTCAGATATTTAAGAAACTCAATCACTTATGCCTAACTTTGCAGTTTTAAAAATTTCAAAAGATAAAAGTAGTCAATTAGGCTAATAGTGCAGGCCTGCAATGGAAGAGTTGTATAAAGCATTTTACTTATTTACTCTATTTAAAGATTTTTTCAGGCTGATTTCAGAGAAATTTTAATTATATCCACTATGTAACACATTTCCACAAAATTATGTTTAAATATTCTAACTTCCATCCCAATGTTCTATTGCCACATTCCTTAAGGTGTCACCATAATTGTCGTGTCTGTATTGACAGAAGTTTTGCCAATAATCCAGCTAACACCTTTAACCTGGAGACCACAAAAAAAACAGAAGAATATGTTAGCATCATAAATCACCTCTGTTTGCAGAGTTCTTATTCTCCATTTCCATGCCTGGTTTTATTTCCATGCATGGATTATCCATGGCTACTGCCCTAAAATTCCATGCCCCACATCCTTGTTGGCTTGATGTGTATTGTATAGCTGTAGTTGAACATCATCCCTCTTTTCCTTGGGAATTTGGCTGCTAGTGGACCATTGGGGCAGTATCTTTATGCTAGCAGCCAGTCTCTTTGTTTGAAAATATATCACCTTCATCTTAGCCTTTTTATTAAGAGGATCTGGATGGTGTGCTGGCTAACATACAGGCTTCCCACCGAGAGGGCCTGGGTTAAAATGCTGGAGATAAATATTTTTCAGAGGTATTCCGATCCCTACTTGAGGTGCTTTATGGCACTTTGAGTAAGCACGAGGTCCATTGGATGGGACGTTAAACTGCGGACCCCTTGGTACCTTTTGACAAGAGTAGGCTAATACTGATGCCAGTTTTCTCTCCACCCTTCCTTTCCCATCCATCCCTAATGGTGCAAATGACCTTAGCTGTCGGTCGCCTCCCATAAAAACTACCACTACTTTTTATTCAATTTTCATGAGTACATTTCGGTGGACATGCCTTTTCAAGCTCATATGAGCCATTTATAGTATTATTGTTATCACTATTATTACTACATGTTGGCACTGTTCATCAGGAATCTGAATTACATATAATGCTGATGTAAAACCTCTCTTGGGAACATACCTTATACACAACTCAAGGACTATGTTTTTTATAATTGATTTCAGGAACTGAATAAACCATATTCCATAACTTATTGTGAAGTTGTAGACTGAATAACATGATTAATTAACGATTATTAACGATCGAAATATCTGTTCATTTTCTTTGGTTGCTCGACTAAAATAAGATTCATTTTTACTCCTCATCAGATTGGGAGGGGATATTGGATTAAAATCTTTATTGATAACATTTTTATTCACAATCCCATTCAAATTAAAAGACAATTTTTATTTTGCAATACCTTTGGAACAACTGTATTTTCACAGTAAATGAACTCATGCACTAAGTCAAGTGTTAAAGTGCCAACAGTATATTTATTATAATTAATTAATATTAGTAAAGGGGTCCTTTTTGAAACAAAGAAGTGCAATACTCTATTGTTTGCACCTTCTTTCTCTATCTTGTGGCATAACATTGGATACTCTAATTTTTTTAAATAGACTCATGTTTTCTCAAACATACACACATGCATGATATATGTACAAACTTATTCAAGGTAAGATTTCAAGATTTATGAAATGAGGTCAACATGATTGTCTTTTTGGAATTTTGGTCATATATATAATAACTTTTTTGCATGGTGAATACTTTGTCAACACCCATAGCAGAGCCCCAAAGATATAAGAGATTAAATAACCAAAGAGATCATAAGAGATTGGAAATTACCAAAGTAGGCAGTTTTTAAAAATACTTGAACTACAACCTTTGCTAGGTTTCTTATAGCATAGGAAATTCTGGAAAGTTTACTCCATGAATGCCTAATATGTTCATTACAGTTTAAGTTTTCATTAATTTATAACCCAATAAGTTGGTATTGCTTAACTTTCTTCAGAAGATAATCTTTGATGCAAAGGTCCATTACTGGGATTTCAATAATTTTTAAATTGTAAATAGTTTGTTTTTTCAAAATTCATTGAAAGCTCATTTTTTGTGAACCAGTCTCTTAAGAGTCCTAGGAAATTATTAATATTATACTCCAGCAAGGAGTTGTTGTTATTACTTAGTTTTAAATTCACGTCATCTGCATAAAAATTAGTTCATCACTCTTAGCATAGGTTGTTAAATCATTAATATAAATTAAGGACCTAGTATGGGACCTGGTATACTTCCTTGTGGCACACCAAAGTTTACTGTTTCTGTAGTGGATAAGTAATTGCTTCATATATTGTCAGAGTAAGTACCTATAACCTCCACTACATGGTTTCTGTTTTTGAGAGGGGATTTAAATCATATGTTTGCTATTCCCCTCATATCACATTGGTCTAATGTTTCCAGCAACAAAGGGTGGTCAATGCATTTAAAGGCCCGAGAGATATCATTAAAGATTCCCACATTAAATTCATTATTATCTAAGCTGATCACAATCTTATTGATGAAACAAGCTGAGGCAGATCTGATGGTTCTTCCCTCTTTGAAACCATGTTGTGCTGCATTTTAAGCTTTAAAATTGTTCAAAAAGAGATCAGTCTTTCTTTCATCAAAATTCAATAACTTTTGAAGAATTAGACAGCAGTGATATTGGCCCTTAATTTCCAACATGCTCCCTGTCTCTCTTTTTAAACAGAGGCTTAATTTGAGATATTTTAAGCAGATTTGGGAACTCTCCCTGTGTGAGACTTTTTTTTAATGAACAAAGGGTTTGCAAATTACACTTATACATATTTTTATAGCCATGACTGGAACATCATCAATTCCAGTAGATTGCTTATTTTTGAGATTATATACAACATTCAGTAATTCCTTTTCTGTGACTGGGGAAAGATAAATAGAAGTGGATGCTTGATCTCTACATTGAAAAGCAGCGTGATTCTCTAAGGGCTGGGCCTCTTTTAAATTTTGGGGTATTGTAATGAAGTTAGTATTTATAAAGTTAGCTTAACATTCTGGATTGGAAATTTGGTCACCATTTTCATTTTTTAGCGTTGAGTTTTCTATACTTTCCATTCTGTTTCTTTAAGTAGCATTTATATTGAGTGCTTTTCTGAGAAGAACCAGCTAGTCCAGTATGCAATGGAGTTCAGTGAACTTTGCATTCATGAATGACCTGAAATAATTAATATTTATTTATCTAACCCCTATTTGTGAACCCCTGAGCTCCTTGATCATGTAATAACCTGTTTGTGATGCACAAAAAGTAAAGTTTGAAGAAACACAAGTGTAGATTATGCAAAAATCATGTAAAATATTATCATTTTATTCCTGCAATACTTGACTTATTTCTAAATTGTGTCACACTGTGCTGGTTTTGTAGAGCAGTACAGTGCTAGACAATCATATATTGAGTTTGTATTTGAGTCCCCTGCGTAGCTAATTTTTTCCTTGTTTCTTGGGTGTTTTTGCCAAGTTTTTAAAAGTTCTATAATTATTGATTCAGAATTGTATTATTGATGGATTTTTACACTTATGCATATCATTATTCATCAATGCCTTTTACCTAATTTCATTTTCATTATTGCATTTATCCAGAGTTATGCATGTAATAGGACTTGAAATGTTAAAATATGGAGCACCTTTAAAATCTTACAATAACTATTTTTTTCATTATCTTTTGCGAGTGTACAGTTGTTCTTTTTAAAGAAACACTCATCATAAAGGACCTCCATGCTTTGCAAAGTCCACAATTAGCTTAGCAGAAAGAAGATTTTTCATCTCCAGCTTCTTGCCATCCTTAAGTTGGCCAATAATGGTGGTAACTTCATAACTAAAAAGTTTCCACCATTATGGGTAATTTTACCCATAATAATTTCTTTGTGGTGGCCTTGTTAGGTTGTCAGTTGTAAATTCCGAGCATAATAATGATAATATGTATTCCATATGTGGTTCCAACTGCATCATGAATAGAGCAAGTCAGTAATGCAAATGTATGTAATAATAATAATAATACTTTATTCATTTTGAAAAATGTTGCAGCCATATTAAATGTAGTCAATATAAATATTATTTAACATATAAACATAAGTTCTTAAATGTGATGAAGATTATCACAAAAGAATTCATCCAATGAGTAAAGTGGGTGAGCAAGTAACCAGGTATATACCCTATTCTTGAAACTCTGGATACCGTCAGATTTCAAATGAGTAGGCAGATAGTTATACAGTTGTATGTTCATATTATGAAATGGGTTGTAAGTTGATAACAAGCTACAATAAGTAGTGGTTAAATTTTGATTTACATCTTGTAGAGTAGTTATGGATATTAGATCTTAATTGGTAAGTTTCTATATTGACTATCACATGAATAAGAGCCTTAAAGGTATATAAACTAAATACAGTCATGATTCCGTACCTAATAAAAAAAAGTTTGCGGGAATCATGTGGTGATATGTTAACAAGAGAGTGAATAGCTCTCTTTTGCAGTAGCAAAATTTGCTTAACATGTGGGGAATGGTAAAGTGTTAAACAATACTCATTGGAAATGAGAAAGTTGAGCTTTCTTAACATATAAACAGCTTTACTCAGTTTATTACAGGTCTGACTGATGTGAGTCTCCCAGATAAGTTTTGTATCAATATAAATTCCTAATATGTTAACAGTTTATGTAGGAACCCAATCCATGTTATGCAATTTAAGTTGTAGTAATGTGGCATTAAAATACTCATTAAAAGATAGTCTTCCCCAGGGTATTTTTTAGGTAATTTCAAACGCGGAGTATTTTTAGCTTTCACGCCCCAAGGAGGGGTGTCATAGTGTCTTAAAACCCATCTCTCTAGGTTTATTGGAAGTATCCTTGAAATGGATTATGAAGAGATGCATCCCATGTTTCTATCTTATTTAGTATTTATGGGTACTGAAATTTCTAGGAAGTACGTTAATGTTTTTCTAGGCTGACAGTATTGTACATGCATAATGGTGAAGGAAGTTTGAAAGAAACTAATGTAAGACTAACAAGATGGGCAAAGAAATTTTACATCAGCTGCTAATTTTTTTTCTCCATCTTTTAAACTTTTCTAAATTTGGTTCGAAGGTTTCCGCGGCGATGAGTAGGTGATTTCCACATTTTTCGGGCTGCGTCCGCGTATGTCGTTTAAATGTACAACAGTTTCGCCAGCTATCCTGCTGGCGTCCTCAGGTCAAGGATGAAAAGAAGCTTGTTGTCCCGTCTTATATAGGAAAAATCCGGCGCCAAAACCGGGAAATTTCTTGGCCAATCAGGGAACGTCCTCATATTTGCGCGGAATAATTCTTTTCCACGCACTGTGGAAATTTTCTAAATTTGTATAAGATAAAGGTATAACTCAATACCTTTCCTTTCCTCTCTGCTTTAAAAATCTGATTTAGTCCTAGTGCATGGTTTATATACCTTCATCATGTGTCATACTTATGTGTATGATAAGTCATTATGAAATAAGAAAGAACTCTAGGTCACCTGCTGCCCCAATGTTCCAAGTTGTTGACTGCCATCTTTTTGAACATTTATGTCCTTGTTGATAATGTGATTTGAGTTTAAGCTATCCATGGAAGTCAAGAAGCTATTCATAAGGACTATTTTTGTGAACAGAAATATCCAAAATTTTGGCAAGAATACGGAAAATTGTATATTGTACATTTAATGTGGCCTGGGAAGTTATTTTTTTGAACATTTTTCCCATGAAAGTCATTTTTTGTACATTTTTCTGAGTGTACCTGAATATCAACTGCTGGCAGCTATATTTTATTTTGCCAACCATCCTCCCTCATCACTTTGCTCCCACTCTCAGTGGAGAGGATATGGTGGAGACTTATTTATCAAGACAAGAGGTTTGGCACCATTGCTTGCCCTACTCGTAACTCCCAGTCAGTAAACAACCCCAATACCTCTAGTTCTAAGTAAACAAGTTTCATTCTGTATATTGATTACATCTGCCACCTTTATTATTGTTTTCATAAATTATTGATAAAGTCGAAAATGAAATGGCAGTATTACAAACTTCTTCACTAAAACAGTGAATTGCTGACTATCTTATTGTCACTAAGTAGCATTCATTTTTTCATCATCTGAGCTAATAATAATAACTCTGGCCTACATAGCTACATAAATGTATCCCCACTTCAGTTTCCTTTCCAGATATGCAAAACCATAAACTATCATTAGTTTTTGGTGCACATCATTGCAAATTAATACTGAAATGTAATAATAATGAATGATAATGACTATGTAGGGTAAATATTGGTCATCTTTATCGCAGTAGAACTGTGTCTCCAGTGCTTTGACAGCTCTGCCAATGAACTGTCTATGTGCTCCTTGTGAAAATGTAATTGATTCAAGGTTTGTTATGAAATATATAGAATGTATCAGAAGTTTCAAAGTAGGATTTATAATAACTAATTTATTCTTGATGTTTTGCCACAGCTTTATTTAATGATTGAATGTACTTTCTATGGGTTCAATGTAATTTTACAATGTTGCTAAAATCATCTCCTATGATTCATATGGTATATTTCTCATCAGTCTGTGTGACTAGAGGTCATTCGAGAAAAGTGCCATGATTTAATGCATTATCTTAAAATGTTGTAACACTGGGTTGTTAACATTATTGTTCTGTGGGATATGAATTATTTTATATTTCTAATTTAATTTGTTTTAAATGAGCTTATTTTGGATGTCAAAAAATGCAACTTAAAAAGAACCTATTAAATCACATTCATTAGAAATATATCTACTTAGAAACTAAGTATGTCAGTACTCATCTCTTCAAATGGATGACATGATTTCTCAATTTGCAATACTATTCCCATAATTTATTCCTTTGAAATTTTGTATTACATTCACTCATTGTTCTCTTTTTGCAAGGGAGACCCCCCTCAGAATTATTTTCACTTATTCTTAAGCGTGCATACTTTAGATATTGGTGCTTATAAATTTGGCTTTGTGTGACTCTCTATGAAAAAAAACCATTATGGTTTTCTAAATTTTCATTTGTTTAATGTTTCCCTGTGATACCCTGACCTTTTTTGTGCCTGATGAATAGAGTAAATATATTTCCACATGCTTGTACCTTGGGTATTTCCTTTCTGCTAAGTGTTTGTAATCTGAATTTAAGTCCCTAAATGGCCCTAATTCAGGGTTCTGTAGCAATGTTGGTTTCTTAAAGTTTTTTTGAGATTTTGATCATGATTTACATGTTGCTTTCATTGAAATTCTGAATCAAATCAATCCAGTCTGGTTGCCATTATTTCCCTGATAGTAGTTGAAAAGCTTTCCTGTTTGCCAATATTTCCTAGGTACATTAATATGTGTATATCTTCATGTATGCACTAATTTGTTAATTCATGTGCATGTTAGTTTTTGTGAATGAATATGTGCATGTTTGTGACTATATGTTTGCTAGTATTACTGAATTTGAAAATTAAAATGCCTCAGCAGCACATAGTGCACAGTAGGGTGCATAGGTGTTAAATGTCTCACTAATGTTCATTTAACTAACTGAGAGGAAATTTGCAATGAAAAACTTTGACTTTGTTGGAATATGAACTTTGAGCAATGGTGAGCCATCTGGCCATTTTTATTCCTTTATTTAAGTTATGATCAATGGTTTTATCTTTGTAATTGTGGCTTTTGAAGTATTATACTTATTTGAGTCATACAATTGGGGACAGTAATCGGAGCATCTAGTTCACACAAGCCCCGTTGTAAATTTATTTTGAAAGGAGGTGACTGGGAAATTAATATTCAATATAGTCGCACATGTGAATGATCATTGAAATGCGTGGGTTAATATCTGGTTAGAGTCAAATAATTGTTTCATAATGAATCTCAATTGTGTGTTAAATTGAATGAATGCCTGTTTTTGGTGTGTGATATCTGCATATGCATTCACCTTTCACACAATTTTCATTTTTCATAAGTTAGAACCAGTCCTTATTTCCTTCACCCACTCCAAGAACAAATAATAATTTTCCAATCTATTTAAAAAACCTTAAATATGTATTTTAGATTTTGTAACACAAGAATGAATGTAACAGTTTCACCCATCACTGTATGATAAATAACACCTGATCTAACTAATTTGCATTTTGTAGTTTCATAAGAGTATGTAAGCAATCTTGTCTACTCAATGGGTGGAAGAGACCCTGCTCTCTTGCCATCCCTTGGAACATTTTCCCCTTTTGGTTTGCTGTCGGTGCATGACTACCCTCTGAGTGAGTATTGCCTCCCCTATTAGTCAAGATGGACTAGACCCCCTCATACAGTAGACTATTGGGTGTCAGCTAGGTTATCCCAAATTGACTGTATTGTATGCTAGCTGACCATGATCCACAATGTAGCATAGTCTCCATGTGCACCCCCTTAAGGAATCCTGTTAGTTTCATTTCAAGCCCGCATCAGTTGTTCATTTCTTTGTTTTGTACAATATTTGTTTCAACTTTTAATTATCATATATAATTTCCCATAAAATATGTTTTTGCATGTGATGAAATGTCACCACTGATTCATTTCAAATAAGGCAAGTCCTGCTCGTTTCTCGTCAATGCTGAGCAGATGGAATGAATTTCATTTTAGCCACAATGTTGGAATTGAGGGAACAAGTGACATAATTTGTTTGGGGATAAATATTCAAATGTATCATGGCTTAATGTGCTCACTGGAATAATGTCTTGGCTTTGCCCTTACCTCCAGGCCATTGCGAGGGACGGGATCATCCCCTTCCTGGCCCCCTTCTCTGTCTCATCCAAGCGTGGGGAGCCCACGCGTGCTCTCATCCTCACGGTCTGCATCTGTCAGTGTGGTATCCTGCTCGGGAATGTTGACTACCTTGCTCCACTTCTCTCCATGTTCTTCCTAATGTGCTACGGTTTTGTCAACTTGGCGTGTGCCCTGCAAACATTGTTGCGCACACCAAATTGGCGTCCCCGCTTCAAATACTATCACTGGTGAGAGAAACCAAGCACCTTGTTAAACTTTTCTATTTTTAAACAAATGCCTCCTTGGTTTCCCATCAAAGTCCCATAAACTCAATGAAGCAAGTACTTACCTATGTGTGTATATTTTAGGACTACAGTGTGCATACTGTGGGTGACAGATATAAAAAATAACTCAACCTCAAGTAAGGACTCTACCTATAAGTCGGTATCCATGGATTTGAAACTAGGTTTCTTTAGATTAATTTGAAATTAGTCAAAAATCTTTTAGGAGGTCACTTGCAGCTCTCCAAAGTTTTTAAGATTGTATTTTTCATAGGCTTTTCAATGTATGTCATTAGATATGTCAACTGTCATATGGGCCAAAGTTCCACACTTAGACATATTATTAATGTTTTTAGAAAAAATATACCCATAGATATATTTATTCAATTTTGGTGTTTTACAATAGATTTTAGCGACAGTATTTCACATGAGAACTGTTGCTTTCCTGGCATATTTGCTTGATGAAGTTTTCTTGGGTCTTCCACTGGGTCAAGGGTGCCATATTGGCCAATGTTTCAATACTAGGCTCATTCATCGTCCTCAGGGTAGATATTTCAGTAGTATTTTAGTTATAGGTGCGCCAACAGCTGAGCTGATGACACACCATAACTCTTCATTACTAGAAAACTCTCATGACATTATACCACATCCATGTCCTATTTGGGATTTGGTCCAGGAACTTTCAAGCTTATTGGCAAGTACATTACCCACTGACCAGTGACTGAATGAACAACACTTTACACTAATGTTTTCTGTAAATAGTATTATTCAAACTAAGTTTGCACTTATACCTGTAATACATGCTAAACACGTGTAAATTAAATTAAACATCCATACTACATTGTTGCAATCAACAATAGGGATGGGGAGAGAGCCATTAAATCAAGGTTGATGACCCTGAGGTTTGCTTGAGAAGACCAGAAATCACATTTCCATGGACAATACCTTCGCCATAACATGCATAAAGCTAAGGTCTCTCGTGAATGAAGGTGCAACTGGGAATATTTGCCACCTTCTAGGACCAATTAATAGCAATTAGCTCCCGGCAAGGGCTAGTATTTTGTTCTTGACTCATCCATGGAAGAAGGGAAGACTTTTCTGGGCCAAATAATGAATGGTATGATGTATGTCCTTCTTGTTTCTACAGGTCTCTCTCATTCATTGGCCTCACGCTGTGCATTGCTGTGATGTTCATGACAAGTTGGTATTATGCCCTATTGGCTATGGGAATGGCTGGCTGCATATACAAGTACATAGAATATAGAGGGTGAGTATACACTCATGAGTACTGTTGACATGTAGACCAGAATTTACTTAAAGGAGCACTTGAACATTGAAAAGTACTTCGAGTATAAATCAACAAATCAAAGAAAAATGGCAAATATTTGAGTCAGTACTTGGCTATGGCAAATATAAGACTGCTGTCTTACATAATATTTTATTTATGAATGATGCTACATCATCCTCTTTGTATTGACCAAGATGTGCAGTCAATAGGATTATATATGAAGTTTTGAACCTAAAATTTAAGCTGGATAGTACCTAATTGAAGTACACCTCCTTAGGCATTTAAAAACTAAAATAAATTTGAATCACTCATTATTCAGTCTGATTGATCAGTAAGAGTACAATATAAAGAGCTTTTGTGGAGTCATCAGTTGGATCCTAAGTTATGCAAAGCAAAATTAGAAGAACAAGTGCCATTATTTCCCAAGCAGCTGTAGCTTTACCTCTTTATTTAGATAAAATATAATCATTTTAAATACTTCTTTCGGAGGCATGTCATGTATAAGAAATTCTAAATGCAATTACAAAGAAACAATAAAAATTAAAATTGCAGTCCTTACCAACATGTATATATCAGGTACCAGATCTTGGTATGATAAAAGGCATACCCAGTAATCAAACTAAGGCCTTCTGGTTGGTAACTCAACACTCAATTGACCGGACTATCATGGTCCCCAACATGGCATATATAAATTCAAATATGTTAAACACTGAGAGATTCTTTTTAGCGAAACCAATTTTTCAATATCTAGAGCATCAAAGTAATAAAATTATTTAAAAACTTGTTTTCCATTCTAATTAAACATTATCAATGCATAAGCAAACAAGAGAATCCCCACACTAAATGTATACTAAATTAAATTAATGGAAAGAATGTATACTAAAATTATGAGATTATGCTCATACATTACGATGGTTTGCTTAATTAATAGCCACATGTATCAATATTTATTAGAACACTTGTTTTCCTTTAGTGCAATGGTGCTGTTCTCTTAGTGAAAGTGGGCATTCATGCCTCTGACATTCAGAGCTGATGTTTCAAGGTAGATGAACTCATTGAGAACAATAAAAACCTTCCTGACTCTTTGTTTCAGCGCTGAGAAAGAATGGGGAGATGGCATCAGGGGTTTGGCATTGTCTGCTGCTCGCTACAGTCTTTTGAGATTGGAAGAAGGGCCCCCTCACACCAAGAACTGGCGCCCACAAATTCTCATCCTAGCAAAAGTCACATCCATCAACAATGCTCCAGCACCCAAACATCGCCGGGTTAGCAATTTCAAAATTATTTAAAATGTCTTTGTGAATGCAGTGGCTAAACATATAAACGTATAGTATGGATAAAAAAATATTTATATGGTCTTCTGGTATAATGTAAAGTCTAGCCCCTCAGGCTCATTTAGCATTGCATGTTGACTCTTGCTAGTTCATATAGGGGCAGGTATTATCCAGACTCACAACTGGTAATCCTATGAAATAAAATTGACTTTTGAATCTCATGTTGCCACAATTTTTGTGTACATTTAAATATTACAGTCCTGCTTCTGCCACTAATATGTGGCTGAAGCCATATGATAGGAATGGATTCCACTAAACCTAAAGTTCTGATGCAAATTTTATTGCTGCTAATTCAAATGCATAAGATGCAAGCTTAGCATATCAAACACAACCATATCTTCACTTGGCAATATTTTTGGAAGGAATCAGGTGAAACTGACCTAACTTTCTGCAGCAATCCATACCTAAACAAAAGAACTTCTCCTAGGGAATGCTAAAATGTTCCGAAACTTGCTCATTTAACTATTAAACAGACAACCACTTTCAATCACCCTAAGAAAATGATGGGGACGATGATATAATTAGAAAGTTCTCACTCCAATTTGCTCATTGGTGGGGACAAAGGTTTGCTCTTAACCATTTAAAAACCCACAAACACCTGAATGCAAAAAAGAAGTTTCTTTCCAAAAGTGAAGAACACTCTTTTTGTTGTTAACACAATTTTTGTAATAATAGATCTTCTTGACAGAAAGTACTTGAGCCACAATAATTAATGGGTATACTCGTACTTGTATTGTTTATGCCCACCCTCTTCTTTAGGCCAGGATCTAACTCTTACCCCCTTGTTACAGGTGTTCTCATTTGCATCTCAGCTCAAGGCAGGTAAGGGGCTGACAGTCTGTGTGTCAGTGCTTGAAGGGGACATAATGCGTGATGGGCAGTCAGCTGAGAAGCATTCCGCACGCCAAATGCTGCGGCGAACAATGGAGGAGGAGAGGGTGAAGGGATTTGTGGATGTTCTTGTTGCTCGAAGTATCCCTGATGGAATCTGTCACCTGTGAGTGTTATGATCTTACATCATTAAAGTACTGCCCACGTATTTGTGCTTCTGAACCAAGCAATGAACGATCAAATCTTGTTCACAAATTAAAAGAGCTATCGTGCACTGTCATTGGCCCGGCTGTCTAATTTTATTAATATTTGCCTGTTGGAGCACTGGCAATATTGTCATATTTTGCTTGTCTAGTTTAGGATCATTGAGCCTTGTCTTAATATTCTCATAACACAAAACACTCATGCCCATGGTAAGACTTGAACCTATGACCTTTAGATTATGAGGCTAGTGCTTTTATTGCCCACGTAGCTAACTCAGCTGGTCAG
Source organism: Hetaerina americana (assembly GCF_022747635.1). Classification (NCBI taxonomy): domain Eukaryota; kingdom Metazoa; phylum Arthropoda; class Insecta; order Odonata; family Calopterygidae; genus Hetaerina; species Hetaerina americana. The sequence goes on from NW_027286874.1 coordinate 4,569,002, forward strand.
AATAAGTATGATTGAAATTCCCAGGGATTTTATAATTAACTAAAGAAATATCACAATTATTTCCTTTAAGACTAATCTTATGTGGTGGCTAATTGTGATGAAATTGGATTAAGCTATTCGTGGCTTTAACATTGGTGTCATAGATTTGTTTACCTTGCTTGTGCTTTTCATATGAAATGGCAAAGTAATATAGCTGACACTCTCCACACTCTTTCTTCCAAAGCTAAATTTTTATTCAAATTTTGTTCTCAAACTTTCATTTGCATGACAGCTGTTTGATTTTTTCAGTGTAATGAATGATTCTGCATGTGATGTTAAATTCTATGATAGTTTTGACATATTTTATGGGTTTTCCATTTAAAAGAGTTTTTGTATTCTATACAGGATGTCACATATTCTCACAGTTTCAGACATAATAATCTGTACTTTTAGTGTCAATCCATTGTTAGGCCAAGCCAAGATGTATAGCTGTCAAGGTAATGTTTTCAAGGTTGCTATCTAAACTACCTTTGTGGCATATCATATATGACCCTGTGATTTGATTTTGCCAAAATTACCAGAAGAAAGATTTGGAGGGACAACATTCAAGCCAGTTTCTGGGGAATGAGTCACTGCTGGTACCAATCACGTTAAAATTATAAATTGTCTGCTGATAAATATGATTATTTAAGATTGAATTACCAATACTTTCAATTAGATAAAACTATGCTATTGTGTTCCAAGAATAAAGGACAGACAAAGTAGCGATGCACAATAATAGTTTACTTATTTGACCAAAGCTGCAGGTGATCATAAAAGATCAAATTACTAATACCAACAGCAACATCAGCATATAGTACTGCACTCTGCGAAAATGTCAGAGACGAAGTTACACTATGCAAAGAGAATATGCCCAGTAGGAGCAGTAAGCATCTTGCCATGATCAAGTTCCATGTGATTGATTCATTCACAGAAATGGATAAAGTTGAAAGAAGTGGGTCTTCTTTCAATCAAGTCAATAAACATGAGACAAGAAGCTATGACATGAACTTCAATTAGTTGGTGCCTTACTGCTGATAAAACTCAGTAATCATGCTATAGTAAAAAAATAACTTACGGGTGCATGTACAGTATAAGAAATGAATATCACGTTGAAGAGCTCTGTTCAACTTGGTCCAGAGGTCATTGGTGTTTTGCTGTGAGTACAGTGACCCAAAGTCAGGAAAATGTGATGATGTGAAACAGTAAATTGCTAGATATTTGTGAGGCTGTTTCTCGCATGGCAATTGTGAATAGAGGTGGTTAAAGTTGCCAAGGAAATGGAGAATGGAAAGAAAGACTTTCAGAGCCAGTGATGGGTGGGTTGTGAAAATACACTATCAGGAGAGACAGACTTCTTCCTTCAATGCCACACTACATTTGCAGAGCACATAGCAGTATATATCATAGGGAAACTAATAGCCTACATTTATGTAGATATTGACTATAGATATTCATTATTGGGAAAGACGAAACAAGCTCTTTGGTATTACTGGCAATCCTGCACAAATGCCTTTGTATTTGAACATTCTCAGCCTAATTACAGTAGAGAGGAGAGGTCTCAAGTTGATGCAGGTAGCAAGGCAATGAAATTGGTCATGTGGCATGAATGTTTAGAATTGCTGAGGGTAGCTTCCCTCTTCAAAGAGGGTGGGGAGCTTCCTTCAAATATCATTCGGGAAAGAAGAGTAATGCCCAAGGGCAAATTTCCACAAGGAGTATAATTAATAGTTCAGGTAAAAGTTTGAACGGCTGAAGAATTAATGCAACAAAAGGGGTTTTGCCATATGCATAGTAAAGTCATATTCAAACAAATGCGTACTTGGTTACCCTTTTAAACTAAAGTATAATCTGTCACAAAAGTAGTAGATTGTTTTACTCCAAGGTGATTACCATGTGTAGTGCCATAACTAGTTTAGCCATTGGCCAAGGGATCCAGAATATTCAGAGTAATTTTGGTATGGTCAGAATCCTAAATATTTTAAAGTAATTTTTAAACGAAGAGAAAAAATTAGTACTTTTTCAATAATATTGCAAATATGTAAATTGATAGAATAATGAGTAGAAATACAAGTATGGTCATCTTGTGACTTTAAAGCCAAATAAAAGAATATAGAGGTATGCAATCAAGTCAAATGGATAGTCAATGCTCTTTTCTCTGACTTTGGTCACAATTAACTTTGAATTTGGTTCCAATAAATGACAAAAGCACTTTTCTCACTCTTCGTTGCAACTGTTTGTTTGCAGAGTGCAGACAACTGGACTGGGTGGCATGAAGCCAAACACTGTGATACTGGGTTGGCCACATGCATGGCGGAATTCAGCTGAGGGAGAACCACATGGGCATGAAAGGACGTGGAGGGTGTTCCTGGACACTGTTCGGGCAGTCGCTGCTGCGAGAATGGCACTCCTGGTACCCAAGGGCATCAACTCTTTCCCTGAGTCCAATGAGAAGGTTAGTGCTCGCCTTACAAGTGAAGGGAGGGGAGAAATTTCAGTTGCCTTGCGAGTTTATGCATGGCCACTGCTGAGTTGACTGGCTGGTGAAATTTGTGACCATCCCTCCCTCATAATAACTGATCACAGCCTCCCCTTCCTGCAGCCTTTAAGTCCTTTGCACAAGGCCCCAAAATATCAAATCTTAAGTATAAAGCTTTAAGAGATCCAGAAAAAATGGAAATAAATGGGCTGAAGGAGATCTCACCCAAAGTTTGTTCATTTAATCCGACTCTCAGGTGACAGGCAACATTGATGTGTGGTGGATAGTGCATGATGGTGGACTGCTCATGCTTTTGCCATTCCTCCTACGCCAACACCGAACGTGGAAGAACTGTAAGATGCGGATATTCACGGTGGCTCAAATGGAGGACAACTCCATCCAAATGAAAAAGGACTTGCGTACATTCCTCTACCACCTGCGTATTGAGGCTGAAGTGGAAGTTGTGGAAATGGTGAGCAATTAATATTTGATAATCAATCTCTTTCAGGAGTCTCCTGGAAAAAGATTTTGATTGTCAATTAATATGTAGTCTGCAACTGACTATGGAATGTTTTTCACTCCCCTGCTAGTCCATGCTCAATCTAATGGGCATCTTCATAGGCCATCTTTAATCCTCTTGGAGCAAAATAAAGGAGATGTCCAGATGAAAGTATTTTGAAAATGCATAGATATTTGTACTTCTGTCATTATTCATCACTGGAAAACTTGAATGGATGACTGTAACAGTTATGGATATCACTAAATCAGCAGTTTACAGTATGTGGCTGCTTTCTTACAAAAATATTCTTGATATAAGCAGTGCTTTTGGTACCAATTATTCCAGTGTATCTTTAGAACTTAATTTTTATACATGTTTTTGTGATATTTTCATTAATATTATAGGAAATATGAAGTAATGTTGGGAGCTTTAGAAATTGAGTAGAAAAGAGTATTGGTGATTTCATGCATTGCATGGGATTATCAAGATAGTAGATGGATAGACAGTTGTCTTTATTTTGGGGCGAGATTGAGACTCTTCTTCTTGGCATCTCTTCTACCAACCTAACCCCCCTGTCACAGCATTTACAATATTAAGCGTTATAAATAAATAACACCAATTGTAATAAATAGCAATGGATTAATACATGTAATATCTTAGGACTAACAGCAACACAATACATTACAAGTAGTTGCTGTGTTAGTTAATAACTATAACACAAAATATATAAGTACATTCAAGTATACACATACAATTACAAACAAATACTATACATACATATACCAATACATGCAAACAATACTTGTAAAATTATATTCCCTGTTATATTAACAATCGCCAATACAAAGTATGATGCTCCTGCGAAAGAAAAAGGAAGGATCTCAAAGCCTGTTTATAACTCTATTTTCACTGCTTGGTTTGCTGGATGATTTATGAAGTATAAGATGAGGTATATTATTAGATATGCATATAACATCATGAATGTGCATTACATTTTTACACATGAATAAAATTGATACTACAGAATTATATAAAATAATTGGCACAATATTTCATTTCTATATTTACTATAATTTCATCTTGTTATTTTACAATGGTAAAATATATGAGGAAATATGTTCAATGAAGAGAGATGATAGTTTTGTTAGCCACATAATTTATCGTGCAAAACTTAATTTAATGCTATAACCTTAGATTAGCATGAAATACATATGCGGTTACAGTATCGTTATTTTGACTCTATTATTTCATCAGAGGCAGCTGATGTAAGTTGAAACATGCTCAGTTTGCATATCCTTACTTCTGATAGGGAAAAACGCTTTCACAAGGTATACATTCTCATTGGGGAATGGGAAAAAGTCACCTAGGTCAGGCTTCTAAGTAGGACGTGGACTTCACTTCCGAGTTATATTAGGAAGATTATCATGGTTTTATGGTGGGTTTTGATGGAACCCACCAGGTACAAATACGTCTCTGGTGCACTTTTTCTGTTACCAATGAGTGGATTTCACCCAATACAATTTTCACTTTTTCTGTTAGTTATCCAAATGTTATTTGTCTATCTTCTCTCAAAATGGCAGCAACATATTAATGTTCACTTCCATAAGAGCAGTGAGTGACTGTAGCTTTTGGCCCACCTCTCCTCTTTTAAACATTTTAAACCATCTTTGAGGTTTGATATAGGGAAGGACAGACTCTCCGCCAGTCTCTAGTAGCCATTACATGGTTTGCAGTTAATGATCTGCTCAGGCAAAATCAACATTTCAATGCAGCATCATGTGTCCCCTCCTCAAAATTGAGCTAATAATGTTTCAAAAATTTGTATTTGTACCATAAATTATGCAAATAAAAATGTATGGTCACACACCATTGGAACATATCTTATGTACACAATTTTAGAATATAAATTTATGCATATTTATCAATATAGTTGGCTATACTAGAGTACAAATTTGTTGAAGGATCTCTTTTTAGCTTAATAATATGTTTTGTGACACAAACACATAATTAAGTTTGTTAATTTTTTACACAATCAAAATATACAATGAGTGATGCTTTTAAAACTTTTTGCTGTATTATGATTATTGAGATGCAAGCAATTTAGCATTATATTGGGAATGAAAGAACTGCTTAATGATAAACTCAGATGCTGAAAAACCATTAATTTTCTAGATAGTTGACTTATATGATCCTCCCATTAGTCCAATATTAAAATAAATGTAAAGATCCAAAAATTTTACATTGCCTACTATATTGGTGTCAATGCCATTAAATGCAATCTCAAAAATACTCCCACTTACTTGAGAACACAGTCACTTTTTCCAAGCTTCCCTTCTTAAAATGTTCTACCTTTAATGGCATGTAATGAAGTGGATATCAAAGAACAGGAAAGTTTTGCATTTTCCTGTGCTAGATACCCATTTGTCATTATTTGTCAATGATAAATGAACAGATTTAGCCTTCCTTCCTTTGCATACTTCATTGTTTTTGTCATCACATTCAATGAAAATTCCTCCAAAGCCCATCACATGCTGCTCACAGTGTAGTTCAAGGACATAATCATTGTGAAGTTGCCAACTCCTCATTTTGAATGACTCCATAATTTTTCAATTTCAATTGTGACTAGTTATGATATGGCTCAGAATAAGTCTATGATTAGTTTAAGTTTTTTTTTTCAATCCTGCTGTATTCATCAGTGTCCTCATAGGGAGGATAAAAAGAGCATTGGTCAAAGGATATCTGTACCTATAAAAAGCATTCCTACAAAATAAATTGATCAACTACATATGCACTTCGCTTATTCACTTAGTCAGCAAATAGAAACAGGATATATATGTATATATAAATTAATGAACAGTAATATTTCATGTTGTAAATTCAATAAACCATATCGATACTGTTGAAGATACCCTTCTCTTGGTTTTTATAGAATTGAAATTAAATTTATACTTCTACTTAATATTTGAAAAAATGAATAATAGGTACATAATGCATTTTATGCGGTAGTTAATGTTCACTCAGATAATCACTTCAACAACAAATTTTATTAATTTTTAATATATTTTGGTACTACAATATGCCAAGAAATGGCATGCATAAACTATAGATGAACTGCCCATTGCTTCAGGGGACTATTTCATGGGTTAAAATGAGAAATATCTGTGTATAGCAATTGGGTGAGAGACGTACAACATTCGTATTCTGGCAAGAAATTTAGAAAGTTGTGCATCGTGCCTAATTCTCTCACCATCTTGATTTTTCAGATGGACAGCGATATCTCTGCGTACACTTACTGAACGGACACTCATGATGGAGTCAGAGGAATCAGATGCTACGTGAACTTCGATTAAACAAGAAGGAGAGCCTGGGGTGTTGTAAGTTCTGTCCAGTGTGATCATTCAGAGAATCTGAGCGTTAACTGATACAGATTCCTGGGAAAATTACCTTCTTGATTAAATGTGCCACTTGATGGCTTACTCTTTCTATCCAGAAAAAAGAATCTCTTAAAGAAGAATCATTTTGTCACTCTACAGCAATGCTGGCTTACATTTTCTCATTCTCTCATTGAAGAATTTTTATAAGGCTTCCATGGAGTTATATTTTTCCAGCTAAATCAAAATGTTTTGACTCTTGGTGCTTTCTAATCTTCTGTAATTTAAATTGATTTTGAAAAATAATCCACAGTGACCTTGGCACCCATCATAAATGGAAAACACATTTATATATCCGAGATATATATAGATAATATAGATATATAAGTCATGACAGTATCTCAATGCTGTTTTCTTCTTTCTTCCTATTATTTTTAATTTTTTTTTTGACAACCCGCTTTCACATTCATGAACCAAGGTCCAAAGCCTTGTTGACTTCAATGAGGGTGCCTGCTGAGGAGAAACTACCCCTGGTATGATTCCTTCTCATTTTACTAAGTGTGTGTGTGTGCTCTGAATTGTCCATCTTTAAACCCCTCTTGTTTCCCTGCTTATGCAAGCCTCTTTCACTGGCGACTTGTCTAGAGGTGTGTGCTTCCTGACAAGCATTGCCAATAGTAATAACAACACTGGGGTTTACTAAGGATTGGCAAATGGTAGAGCCTCATTGGCCGTACTGATTCAGG
>NW_027286874.1:4576214-4728714 GCF_022747635.1 Hetaerina americana
GGAAAGTATAATGATTGTAATACTGAAGAAACTGAAAACAGATAAATGCGAAGAGCACAGAACATTGAGCCTGGTGACTCAAGCACCACAAATCCTTACTCGGATAATTAACCGAAGAGTAGAAGGAAGGATAGAAGGAAACCTCTCAGAAAACCAATTCGGATTCAAGAAAAACCGAGGAGCAAGAGAGGTAGTTCTCAGCTTGAGAGTTCTGGCCGAAAAAATGAGACACGTAAATAAGCCATTATATGTGGCATTCGTGGACTTTCGTGGAGAAGGCCTTCGACAAAATCGAATAGAACAAGAGGATTAATATACTAGACGAGCTTGAATTTGAACTACAATGACTGAAAAATTATCCATAACCTCTACAAGAATCAGGTAACAACAATGCAAACGAATAATGGAAGAGAAATAGAAGCGAAAATGAACAAAGGAGTAAGACAAGCATCTACCTATCGCCAGCAATATTCAACGTGTTCCTGAAAGAGGCAATAAAAAAACAAAAGAACTGTGCATCAAAGGAGTCAAGGTAAATGGAGATGAAATCAACATGATACGGGATACGGGAAAACCTGAGATCCTTCAACATGATACGGTTTGCAGATGACATCGCAGTAGTGGCGGAAACGCGGGAGGACCTGCAAGTAACTCTGAGTGCTATGGGCCAAGTACTGGGGGAATATAATATGAATATCAATAGGAAGAAAACTAAAATCCTTTCGTTTGGAAGAAAGAAGCTGAATGCAGCTATCACGATTTGAGGGGTGAAACTGGAGCAAGTGGAATCCTTCATCTACCTGGGCAGCAGCGTAACATGGCCGGCAGAAGTACGACCGACATCAAGTGAAGAATTGCTCAAGGTTAGAACGCATTCATGAAGAAGGGGCAATTACTATATTCAAAGAACCTAAGGCTGAAAACAAGAAAGTATTTCGTCAAGACATTCGTGTGGAGCATGGAGCTCTATGGTTCCGAGACTCGGAACATTAGAAAAGTGGACCGGCGAAGAATACAAGCCTTTGAAACATGGTGCTGAAGAAGAATGGTGAGGATTAAATGGACAGATTAACTAAGGAACGATGTAGAGGAGCAAAAGAGGATGAGACAATATGGAGAACTCTACGACAAAGAAAACATCGATACATTGCGCACACATTGAGGCACAATGAATTGATTAGGAATACAATAGAAGGAAAAATAGAAGGGAAGATTCCACAAGGAAGACCAAGAGACGTGTGCATAGGACAAATTAAGAAGGACCTAAAACAGCGAAGGTATCAGGGATTGAGGGAGTTGACATTAAATTTATTTATTTCTGTATTTATTTTAAAATATTATTCACATGCAGCAGTAGCGCCAATTAACAGTGAAAAATATAAACAACATGAAAGAGGACAAAATACAATAACAGCATTACAATAAACAACGAGAACCGAACATGGACAGGGGAAAACATTAATTTGTTGAAAGGTAGGATAAAACTTGGGTGATGAAATTGCAGTATGGTAAATTATAAGGATCGACAGTGTGAGGGAGTGAATTTAGAAGGAAGGAGAGGCGAAATAAAGGTGAGCGCTTGGTGAGAGATATTCTAGGAATAGGCAGATGGAGTAGGGAGTGGGTGCGGATGGATCAAGTTGGTATCCTGAAGTTGAAGAAATAGAGGAGTTCAGGGCAATCAATTGTCGAGCTTAGGGTGTTGAGGAGGAGATCTGAATCAGCTTTAAGTCTGCAGTTTTGGGGACTAGAAATGGATAAAGAAGACAGAACAGCATTTGAGGACATATTGCGGAAATGTGGGACTCGGTGTTTGACTATTTTGGCAAAGAAGTGAGAGATGCAATCGAGAGATTTAAGATTAGTTGGGGATGAGGTGGACCAAATTGGGGAGCAATATGACACTATGGGGAGGACAATTCTTTAGGAGTATGAATGGAGTGCTATTGGATCTTTAATTTCTGTGAAGCGGTAAAGAAGGCCTGATAGGGGCATTGCTTCATTTGTTACAATCTCTATGTGGTCGGAGTAATTTAGTTTATGGTCAGTTAAAACGCCAAGGTCTTTAATGGTTGTTACTCTATTTAAGGGATTTTAGTTAATTGAATAGTTGAACATCAGGGTTTCTTTCAGAACAAGAGTCATGATGTTGCATTTTCCAGGGTTTAAATTAAGTTTCCAGGAATCACACCATAGGGAAATTTGATGTAAGGCAAGTTGAGGGTGAATACAGTCAGAAGTGCTTTAATTTGCTTGTAAATCTTGCAATCATCAGCGTAGAGAAGGGTATGGACCAAAGAGGAAAGGAGTCGGGAAGGAAGATCATTAACGAATAAATTGAAAAGATATGGCCCAAGGACACTGCCCTGGGGAACCCCAGACGTTACAAGAGACCAAGAGGAAGAAGCATCTGAGAGTATCACACGCTTGGTTCTGTGGGTGATAAAGCTAGAGAGAAGGCTAAGGAACATTACATCAATGCCGAACTGTTGGCTGAGTTTATGAAAGAGTAGTTGATGATGCAGGCCGTCAAAAGCCAATAGAGTAGAATAAAGGGCTGCAGTAAACCAATCATATATATATATATATATATATATATATATATATATATATATATATATATATATATATAAGGGAAGGGGACGCAGAGTAATGCTAGTTGATGGACGGGATACATTTCCCGCGTTATTGTGATTTGTGTGGGATACTTCGACCTTCACTTCAAGAAAGTGTTGTTCCTTGTTTTGATAGAAAATATGATGACATAAATTACATAAAATGAATTTATATTTTTCAATATAGAGGTGAAATAATATTGTTATTATTAGACGTAGCTTACCATGTTAGGGTAGGCTTTTGATGGAACCTGGCGCTACACACTTCTGTGCTGGCTAGGCCTAGGTACAATGAAAAAACAATACCCTTTAAACCTCATCCTATGCATTAAAATGCCAATTCCTTAGCCCTTCATACTTTCTATTTCCCTAAATTCCATTTTAGATGTTTATTCTTTTCCTCCCTCCACCTCTTTTTCCCAACTTTTTCCCCTCTATTGCCGTCTTCATCATCCCATTCATTGCCCCTTAATATCTCCAGTATCCACTTTTCCTGCCTTCTTCGATTTTCTCCCAAGAGCCATCTCTCCTCACCTTCCAATCCTATGACTTCAAGGTTTGTTCTTCTATCTGTTGTCCGTCCATTTTATTCTTTCTAATCTCCTACAAATGTACACCTTACATGGTTCCTTATGTTTTTATCGCAACGACCAAGCTTCCGGGCATCAAATCAAATATCAAATGTTAGAATAATTAGGATTCAATCCTTGTAGCAGAGAGCATTAAACAATTAGGGGGACGAGAAAGAGAGGATTCTTACCTGTAACTAACCAAGCACCAGGTTGCTCACTCAAATGGATCGAGATGGCGTCAACGGATACGTGTGTTGGCGGAAATTCCTCCGCGGGAAGGAGCTCCTGCTAATTCAATGTTCGAAGGTCACTGTTGGATAGAAATTTGGATTAACTTTGCTGCTTGAATGTAATTTGAGTAACTCTTTTGGAGTTCTGTCCTCGCATGGCCTTAGCCATGAAAAGCCACTGGATCGAGTAGGCAATAGTATGGGAAATAGCCAGGAGAAAAAGTTTCCTATTTCCTCGAACTCACTTACTTCTTCGAAGTTTCTTTCTTTCCTTCTGGCTTAAAACTTTCTTGCTAACTCGATCTTTTCTCTGATTGAGCCCTGCATGGACGAAGAGAACCGACCACTCTTTTGAGGCGAAGGGAAAAAACCACAGCCAGATGTGAAAGGAGCTGTCAAATAATTTCACATAATTTCCTTTTGATACTCGGTGACACCGGCCATTTGGTGAACTCGCGAAGTGGACGCTGTGAGACCGCTAGCTAAGGTGGGCGTAATGTCTCCCGCGTCTCGTTTGATGGGAAAATAGAAAAATATTACGTAAGTCATAATGCCTGGATGGAGAGGAAGAGAAAAAGCATGTCTAATGTAGACAGAGGACTGCATAAAATTAGCGGAGGATTAATAACACAAGCTAAATGCTAATAAAACCTTTCCAACTCTGTAGAAATCGTTATTCGATTGAGATCGCTGAGGATTTTTTCTACAAGATCTATGCCCAGTGTTCACTTCGCCTCAAAGTTTAGTGCTTCCACGTGCGTGAGTATTGTGAGTCCAACTATGCGTAGGAAGGACAGAAAGTGACTGGCTCCATGTAAGTCGGCAAATACATGCAATCATCTCGATAACCACTACCTTAAAGCTAGAGGGGAATACATGATTAGCTTTCTTCTCGCAAAATGAAATTTTAATAATATACTAGACTTTTCATTTGTCCCTGGGGCTATATCGTGAATTCAAGAATCCTTTAGAGTGCACAATTACGCATGTTTTCATTATGAGAAGAACAAATTTGCACTTTTCCACAGATTTATTTGAAACGCACTACGCATTTCAGTCCATTGAACCATCTTCAGGTGAAAGGTAAGATTCAAATTAAAAGATACCTGCCACCGTTCTCTCAAGAATGATCTGAAGTGTTTATTTCCCCCTCTCTTTTTACCTCCACATTTCTTTAATTTCTGTTTCTTTGGGTTTCCCCTATTTCCCCTCTTTGTTCCCGCCTACCTTACTCTTCACTCTTCCCCCCCACCCCCGCCTTCCTCAAACAGCTATAAATATGATATATTCACAATTTGAATCTTGTCTTGTACCTGAAGATAGTTTGATGAACTGAAACGCGTTGTGCGATGAAAATAAATCCGTGGAAAAGTGCAAATCTTTTTTTTCATAATGAAGAACTTCCAATACATCTTGCCTGAATCTGTTGAATGTATAAGCATGCTTACGATTATAGTATCCGTAAATTTTAATTTAACCGCGACTGAACAATTTATATATGTTGTCATCATCTGTATCAATCATCCGATACATAGTTAATGTAAGGACGGTAGATAAGTTCTTTTTCTAAGAAAATGAGAAAAAACATTTTTCTCTAAAGGAACTCTTTGTAAAAAAGTTTCATTTAAAAATAATATCCCTAGTATAAAATAAAATAACATTGTGAATAATACTATATGAAAAAATATGCTTACTACCCAGCTCTGGAAAGGCCTCCTGATCGATATGCCCTTCATTTTGTTTTGTGTTTTGCGTCGAAAGACAGATTCAAACTGGCGGAGTGCGAGGAATTTCGGGCGGCACGCGGTGGGCTAGACATTAAGGGAGGCCTAACGTGTGTGTGATAGGCAATGTCCTGAGATGTCACTTTCTAAGTAATTAATGCTCTTTTAAAGGAATCTGTCTTCATACGCCTCTGGTAACATGTGAATGATCAATCACAGAAATCACTCACCTATTGACCTTTATGTCATTTTAATATTGATAGTACAATAATTGCTTTCTGTTTCACACCTTTCTTATAAATGTATTGGAATGTGAAAGATGTCTAAAAACCTTGATTGCCGCCAGTCTGGAATGAAACGTTCCCGCGCAACATTTATGCGCGTGAGTCGAGAGTATTCTAATGTTGTCTGGTCTATCGAGGAACATTTGTCCATACGAGTCGGGAATAATTTAGTGATGACCATAAAATGTTAACTATGTCACTCTCATTCCTTAGTGTAAAAATAGCTAAACGTGGAAATTGCTGTCTTCTTGGTGGATGATGGCACGCTATGGCTGATGGCACACCTTAAACAAAGATGTAAAGAAAATATCCGTGGAACCTTGAATATGGGGAGTGATTTTTACAACGGCTTCGAAACTTGGTCATTAAGGGAGGAAGATAAACGTAGGTTGGAAGCCATTTAAGATATGGTATCGAGAATAATGGAATGAATAAAATGGAAGTAAAGGAAAACAAACGATGAAGTTCTGGGCATGGTGATGAAAGAGTAGGTAGTTGGGACCAATTAGAAGGAGATAGGGTAAAAGATGTTGAGAAAAGAAAAGGTATGATGAAAATGGCAACAGAGGGGAGAATACTGGGAATGTGAGATGGAGGGTGGGAGAGAAACAACATTTTGGATGGAATTAAGGTAGGTAGAAATTATGCTGAACTAAAGAATGAGGATTTCTGTATAGTGATGGGTTTAATGATATTTCGTATCATTTAATCCTCTCTGACATAAAATACAGGCCCTGTAAATTAAGCGTCTTTTAGGTCGGCCAATTGTTGTTGGATATGATGTGACCTGATACCGTATATTCGGCCTCTCGGAGACGAAATGTACGCCAGACCAGAACTTAAGTGCTTAAGGGGTTTAAAATAACTTTAATTATTTGTAATAATATTAATCGAGCTTAGATGCCCATAGTATTTTTTCGTTTTTAGTACATTTTTATCCTACATGTGTGTCATTCCTTTACCAGAACATAAAATTTGTCATGAAAGGTGCAGCATGAGTTTAGTTGACATTAAATATTTATTTATATTAAAGATTTATTGTCTTTTTGAAAAGTCAACTGTTAAATTTGGAATAAATATTTGATAAATTTAGCAATGGTCTTTTCAATCACGGTGAAGTAGGAAAATGGAAACCACTCGGAGAACGGTATGCTTAGTGTTGGAAGGATCGTCGTGCAACTTCAAAGCGCTTTCATTGTCAATCAAGTCAAATTTTCAACGCTCGCACCGATGTTATTTCAATCGAATTGCGAAGGAAGTGGGGACCTATACTTACCGTTTTGGGTTGATTAAAAACGTTACGCGTTTGTTAATAGGTTTCCAGTATTTGACTGTTAAGCTGCTCTTCCCCTTTGTCACCACTCTTAGAGCGGATTCCATCGTTCAGAGAAAAGCGCCACTGCTCTGAGCAGCCGACATTTTTTCTCAAGTAGTATGGTGTCTTTTAAAACGACCGTTCTCACATAGGATGGCGAACCCCTTTAATGAAACCCGGCCTTTCCGAGTGTCCTGCAGCGACCCCAAGCTCTGTTTGCCCTCTCCTTCCCCTTCCTCAACCGTCTCCCTCCCATCCCAGCTCCTCTCCCCCCTCATTTCAAGAACGATGTGAACTTTCGCTGCCTCCTGTTGGTGCCATCATAGTCGGCGTGTTTCGTTCGCTCATTACCCGCAAACCACCCAAACACATTCCCGAATGGAAATTTAATATCAAACACTGGATACTGTGGTTTCTTTATCAAAGAGTGGTACGCAAAGAAAATAATGTGACTCTGTGAAAATTTTATTTAAAAAACAGATACGTACTTTGTTCATTACAATTTTGTCAATGAGTCAAAGAAACTTTATTTCCATATTTTTTGGATTCCTTTTTCGTCAGTAAAAATGTACCTTTCGTCATATAAATATATTTTAAGTGTATTTTAATGCTGTCATATTAGTTGAATCAGTATCGAACGACCTGAAATTGAACAGAATCATAGAGTGTATGGCCTAAATTTGTAGGAATCTTCCAAATGACAATACGAGTACGTGCCACACGACAAAGTAAATATGCTAGTGGACGATGATACAATAATTATTTTTCATGAAACGAAAATATAATGATGTCAACCACCTTAAGAAAACCTTTTAGATGTTACATCACTTGAGTGATAAAATTATTCTTTCATATCAACAATAGCATTTCTTTAAGTACTAGTACATCAAAAGTAAGTGGCTACTTTTGTTGGTATACAACTGCGTACATTTTTAACCCGTGAACATCATGGTGAGTACGGGTATTTATAAGTTCGCAGTGCTCGAGAGATTGGCTCTTGATTGGGGGGAAAGAGGGGGACGCAGGCGTGCGGCACACCCACCCACCTGTGTCTGTGTTTGTTCTCTCTCTCTCTGCGTGACATAATTTATTGACGTGCGTATGTGTGCGTTATTGCAGGTGTCTACCTCCCCTGCATCCAGAACATCTTTGGCGTCATCCTGTTCATCCGTCTCACTTGGGTCGTGGGAACCGCAGGCGCCATCCAGGGGTTCCTCATCGTCCTCACCTGCTGCTGCGTTGTGAGTACAAGTGCCCCTCCCCCTTCCCCGTCCCCCTGATTGTCCACCCCCTCCCCCTTGCCCCCCTCCGTACTCGCTTTGAACGCATCCCTGGTGATCCGGGATGCGTGTCCCTTCAGTGGGAAGCAAATGTTTATGGATCCACTTTCCTTCGAAGGCTCCCGTGGGGAGCAACTCAAGCCTCAACCGCATCATCGGGAGAAGGGAGGAGAGAGAGAGAGGAGTGGGGAAAGGGGACGTTTCCGGATTATTACAACGCGCGAGGGCACGTGATATCGCTGTTGTCAGTGCGTACACGGTAGAACGAAAATTCCATGATCATCACCAATGATTCAAGATTTTCTCCAAGAAACTCAGCATAACGCAGTATTTGGCGTGTCGCAAATCGACGGCTTGGGCGGCATTACATATATGATTCTGAGACCTGCGGCTGTTGAGTTAAGGGGATGTGCACAGACTGTATGTTTTTGAGGGGATGGTATATAGGAGGATGGAGAGGATCCGGTGCATGGAAATGAAGACCAATGAAGAAGTGTCGGGCATGGGCTGGGAAGGAAGGCAATTGCTGGAGGAAGGATATTCGAAGGGGGTGGGGCAGGCGGGTGGGAGAGACCATCGGGAGAAGGGAGGAGAGAGAGAGAGGAGTGGGGAAAGGGGACGTTTCCGGATTATTACAACGCGCGAGGGCACGTGATATCGCTGTTGTCAGTGCGTACACGGTAGAACGAAAATTCCATGATCATCACCAATGATTCAAGATTTTCTCCAAGAAACTCAGCATAACGCAGTATTTGGCGTGTCGCAAATCGACGGCTTGGGCGGCATTACATATATGATTCTGAGACCTGCGGCTGTTGAGTTAAGGGGATGTGCACAGACTGTATGTTTTTGAGGGGATGGTATATAGGAGGATGGAGAGGATCCGGTGCATGGAAATGAAGACCAATGAAGAAGTGTCGGGCATGGGCTGGGAAGGAAAGCAATTGCTGGAGGAAGGATATTCGAAGGGGGTGGGGCAGGCGGGTGGGAGAGACCATATTAAGAAGCAGCGTCAAGACGCCCAAGACCTTGATGGAAGGGAGAATATTGGGTGAGCTCGGGGGATAGAGAGGGGGGAGAAAATAGGCATTTTAGGCCATTATATACGAGGGCGGAGAGTGTGGAGGATAATGAAAAGGTGTGCTGCAGAATATGTTAATGTTTTCTACATCTACATCTACATAATACCCCGCAAGCCCCCGCAAGGGCGTGTGGCGGGGGGTGTTAGGTCACCAACCGTAAAAAGGAAAAATACCACATGCAAAAAAACAACACGGAAAATTACACCCACAGCAGCGCACACACTCATGCAAAAATCCCTTCATCCAATACTCATGCAAACACATATACCGCAAAACAACTAAAAAACTGCACCCCATGATGCAGCACGAAAGCCATCCTACAACACGGAAGCCAGGACAGCCAGGTTTTTCGTTACTTTGAATGACGACGACGTTTATGATAGTTTTTAGACCCGGTCAAAAACACTGTTTGAAGGTAACTTGGATGAGTGAACGGGGTAGTTCCTTTTTCGGCCTCGCCATTGGTTTTTAACATAACCCCGGCATCCATAAATGCAAATGGCCAGAGCTTATCTACATGCGAGTTTACCCTCCATCCTAGAACGACCCTGGCACCCTCCGTTGACAACCGACCCAGGCTGGATTCCCACTTTCATTGCATCTATGCTTCTACGTTCAATAAAATCGGTAGATGAAACCACACAGATACAATTAGAGGAACAGTCTCTCGCGCGAACACAATCAAATGGTATTTCATTTTTAGTCAAATTCGCGGTCACTACAGTGCAGGCAGCAATGCTCAAAATGTCGACTTATATTCTAGAGTCCTTGTTACGGACGCATCGCAATATGTATGATCCAGAATGCTGTCCCAATATCAGCCGCAATGCGTCCCCATCGAGGCTCATAGGGTACAGCGTATATGTTGATGCGAGGGATATCTCGGGTTTCGTCACGATTTTTAAATTGCTCCATCGGTCTTCTTAACATTATCTGTCTACCCATTTCCTCTGCAACTCGGTCCGCGAGCCAAACAGAGATTCTTTTCTTGAGTAAGCACTCGCTAAGTGGAGAGCCAAATACGAGTTCTTGATACGCTCCTCAATAAAGGATGAAACTCGACGAAAGATCTCAGTGAAACTCAACTGAATAGAAGATAATAGCAATCAACACCCCTCTCAGAAAACAGACCCCTATTTTCTAAAAATACTCAACATTGGCCGATTGTTTTCAAATTCTTATTCAACTAGTCACATTTGCACATTTACTCCTTTCTCATCACGAACGCCATATCTTAACTTGATCAGGAGCGGGACTTGATAGACTCATGTTAAAGAATATGCTTCTGGTCCGCGATTGTCCTCCTCAATGCCATTTTCCTATTTTATATGCACTCATTTTTCCTTCTTAATTTTTTGGCATCACTGAATTATCGTTATTGGTAATTTAACATGTGCTTTCCGCCCGGGTAACCTGATTTTCAATTACTTCTCAATTCCTTACCTCGTAGGGCTGAAATTATATTGAAGTGTTGAATAGTAAAAGGTGTGATCAAAAAGAGATAGGACTGATTTTATATCTTGTTTATTTCGACGGATACAGCTTAATTGAGCTTGTCACCCACAAAGTACATGCCTTGGCTGACGACACACCTTTGCCAACGTTTCTTCTAGCTCTCGAACCCTGCCTGGTAAGCCGCCTTAGGTATCCTCTTCATGTCCGCCGTACAATTAGTTTTAATGTCCACAATAGAGTCGAATCGACGCCCTTTTAAGGTTGATTTTAACTTCAGAAACAATGAGAAGGTTTTACGAAACTCTAGGTCGGTATTGGCTCGATCCAGGAGTTCCTGGTAGATGTCCACATGTTTTTGTCTCTGTTCATCAGTCAGCACTCGCGGGACGAATTTTGATGCGACGCGCGTCATGCCCAAAATGTCCGTCAAAATTGTCTGACAGGATCCAAAACTAATGTTGCTTCCTCAGCTATCTCCCTAACAGTTAAACGGCGATTTTCACGCACCAAATCGTTCACCAATTTGACATGGTTGGGGTCTTTCGAAGTGGAAGGCTATCCCGTTTGCGAATCTTCATCTGTCGAGGTTCTGATCGATTTAAAACAACTGTACCCCTCAAAACACTGGCTTCGACTCAAAGCTTCATCACCAAAGGCTTGCTGAGTCATTACAAATATCTCCGTAGCACTTTTGCCAAGTTTGAAACAAAATTTCACGCACACACGCTGTTCCTCTAGCTCCTTCATTGCTGCCGTTGCACGCGGCGATGAACACGTACCGCTGCTCCTGCGTAACAACTCGACATAAACAAACGCAACACCTCTCGTTTTAGTCGTCAGATGTGTCGCTAAATGGCGCGCTGTGTATCTTTTTGATCCATTGAACGGTTTACGCAGAATAAAACCACGGTCCTTTTTTTGATCACGCCTTGTATTTTTTTCTATTCGACCATTTTTGATGCTTGCCTTTAGCCAGCCACACTAATCCAATGAGGGGTGGGATTCAAGAGTTAAGGATCGACGTCAACCTTATATTGATCACTAGGTTCCTTGAAATTTACACATTTTAGGATAGGTAAGAGCAGTTTCTTACCCTGGGCCACCTGCAGTTCCCCTAGAAGATCTGCTATACAATTAAATCACAGATATGTAGCAATTTCAGAGTGTAAAAATCATTCGCCTTGACCAGGATTCAAACCCGGATCCCTCCATATATGGCCGAGTGCTTTAGCCAGTTTAGCTATACCTTTAAAAAATACTGCTGCGGCATCTCCCGCAGTTTCTTGGAAATCACAGAGAGCCTGAGGGAAGATGTTGATGTTCAGAAACATTACCCGGATTGGATGTTTGGCACTTGGATCAGTAATACTGCACACTGCCTACTAGTCAACCACAACCCCTCCTCCGCTTTGAGATGTGATGCTATTATTCCCAAAACAATAGCATGAAAGGAACTTGGGAAGCATCACCTTTGCTTTGCTTATCAGACTACGAGATTGGATAGAGATCAAGAATGAGTCTCCACATTCTGGGAGCATCCGCAATTGAATTGGGATTCTCTCGCTCCAAAGATGGTATTTTATTCATAATCAGAATGGAAAAAACATGCCAATCAATACTGCTGTGAACATATTGAATTCTCGTGGAGCTAGGCTAATGTGATTACGATGCGAGGCGATGATTCATTAATAGGGTGAAGTGAATCACGACTTAGCGCCGTCAACCCCACCATAAATGGACGCCTACGGTATCGGCTACGGACGCCTCTGCCTATCGACTGCAGTTGGTCGAGGCCTTACAAATCAAAGGCTCCATGTCCGAATCTTGCATTCAGCAAATATTGTCGTCCTTTGAGACTTTTCGAAAGGAGATATTTAAAGGGTATGCCTGAAGGAAGTAAACTAAAAGAGACATGGAAGAAAATTAATATTTTAAATGAGAACTGTGCGATCAATGCTTTAAATTGAAGGTTGTTGCAAATATGATAATGTTTTCATTGAACTGCTTTCCCTCTCAGAGGGTTCCGGCGCTCTAATTAAGTTTTCATATTGGGTAAATAGATAAATGCAACCATTAAATGTTTAGGTATATGATATAATATGTAACCGACTACCTCGTTAAGCCATGGTACGCAGAAGAAACATGAGTAATAGGGTACAAATTAAAAATTGCCGTTCCTGAGATAGACGTTGGTGTTCGTATGTTCAAAACTCTTTATATTTTAAAAGCGTTGGGCATTTATTAGTAAATGAAATGCCATATACGTGCTTTCTTTCTGTCCCTCTTTTAGGCGATAAATGGCGTAGGTTGTACAATTTAAATTTTAGCGGAAAATTTTGGCATACTGCCACTTCCTGGTTGCAAGCGTATCTCTTATAATGGTATCGTTTAAATACAACAGTAAAGTTCCAATCACATTACTCACTCACAGACCTTTGGGATTTCGTTTCTCACTAGAGTAAAAATTATTTCAATGATTCAAGGTTTATTTGGACACCTTTCAATATGTAGACTACATACTAGATATGTTGATCATCTATTAGTTGGACCCCAACTTCCCGCCGTCAGCAAAATTATCAATAAATATACAAAGGTTACTTTAAAGGTTTAAGGCTCTGGTGTTGTTGAAGATATTGTTGAAATTTCTCTAAGGTGGTTTAGGTGCACTTAAAACACGAAAAAAAAATTAAAAATATTAATTAAAATTTATTCAACAACAAACATACTTTATTGTATTAAATAAAAATAGTTGCCAATCCAAAAAGTACCCACATACCGATTTAACAGATTTTATGTGGCAATGTGTTGCTATATTTTTACTCCTTATGATTATTATTATCAGGCAATCTACCGGTTAAGTTATATATTTTATATCTTTATAACTAATACTTATTAAAAGTTAACCTGCTGAATCTATACGTCCTTGGGACTCACAGCAAGGATATGGATCATAGGTGGAAACCAAATAACTGGGTATGAATTCACTTATCACTTATTGATAACTCAATCCGAGGATTGGCCTCCTTTCACTTTCCCCTGTTCATTTCTCATTCCCGGGGATCGAGATGGTGCGGGGGCTAACGTACTGGCTTCCCACCCTGAGGGCGTGGGTTCAAATCCCGGCGGTGTTGAATATTTTTCAGAGGTATCTCGATCCCTACTTGAGGTGCTTTGTGGAGGGCACTTTGAGTGAGTACGCCGTCCGTCGGATGGGACGTTAAGCGGCGGACCCCTTGGCGCCTTTCGTAAAGAGTAGGCTAATGCCGACGCCGGGTTTCTCTCCACCCTTCATCCTTTCCTGTCCTTCTTCCCCTATGGCGCAAATGACCTTAGCTGTCGGTCGCCTCCCCTCAAAACTACTACTACTACTTCTCATTCCCTATCTCGATTTCTCGAGTGCGATTTCGTCTCGATTTGGTCACTTTGCTCTTCTGGCCTACGTACTCGTCATTTGTTCTCCATGGTCGGGCATTCATTTCAATGTACATAATATGGATAGGAGATAAAAGCAAAGTTCTGAAATTGAAGTATATTTTATTGAATCAATGATTCCCGCTGCTGGTGCCACGGTTGCACTTGGTGCGAGGAGAAATTTGTTCCGATCGCTAATCAAAATCCAACTCGAATTCAAAATCCGACCCAAGTAGTGTCCGTGTTTGGATGTTCCATTTCTCAGGAACTATTTGTGACTCGTAGCGATGCACGCAGCCTCTTGAAGACCACGGCGGTCTCCATCCGTTTCTGAATTCGTCATTTAGAAGTGAGTAGATAGTATTCTTGGATCAAGTGATTGAGTGTCCATGTGTGATGAGGGTCACAGCTGATTCAAGTGTCATAGGCACCGCATAACTGTTCACAGTGTAGTCTCACGATTTGGGAACAAACCGTTAAAGAACCTTGACAGTTCAAGGCAAACTATATCGAAACCACTGGATCACCGGCATTGATTTTTTTAAAGAATGGCCACACGTTATCAAGAATCTCTAGGAACTCTCTTTCAAAAATCCAAAATTTAAGGAGTGAAAATGGGTTGATTTTTTTTGCTGAACAGTACTTAAAGATTTTGGGTTATGCAAAATTCATATATTTTTATTAGTACCTATTTTACCGATTGTGGGTAGGTTTTGCATAAACCCTAGAAACGATAGAAAGGAGAAAGTGAGCTTCTTACAGCTTTTTTAAGACTGACTATGTATATTATATAATTTTTACTGGAGCCGTAAAAGGCTTAACGGTTTATGGAAAAATTATTTTATATAGTGAGTCCTGAAAACTATACGAATGTGGGGTCTTATTATGTACTTAGTACTGTTAAAATGCCGAATAAAATTTGTTTTTTATACATAAAAACTTCTAGTTTGTAGTGAAAAGACCTAAATAATCGAATCATTTATTAATGCTCATTGATATGCTTGCTCACCAAAGAACAATGACTGCAAGCTTCAACTTACATGGCTTTAATCGATAAGTAATCAAGTACGGGTGTTTATAGAATATTGACTTTTCATTTTTAATTTGTCATATATAATGTATTTCTATTGCGCAACTATTCAGCCATCATTAAAATAATGCTTCACTTATTTTTAGCATTTCCCTTGGTTGACGGGAAGTTTATGATTCTGCATCCTTGTGCGTATGCGACCAGCAAAATCATTGGTGGTTGTACGTTCCCCTGTATAGTAAGCAACCCACACAACCGTCGGTACAAAATGGAGGCTGTTGCAAGGCTTTCAGCTACATGTCGCGTCCGTCAAACCTGGTCTCCCTGAGGTGGAGTGGGGAGAGTCTTTTGGCTAGAGGGGAGGAGAAGAGAGCTGGAGGTTGGATCTCGTAACCACTCGATTAATGGGGGGGGGGGGGAAAGACCCTTGGTTTGTTTACGATACCTGGTGGTTTCCCACGATCTTCTTGGAACCCAAGCGTAACTTGATACAGAGGCTCTATTGATATATGCTTGTGAATGTGTTGATTTGGAAACCGAATCACCAGCAATTTTATTCTACATGGGGTTTTTTAATCCAAGGACCCCAGAAGAGTCAGCATCCAGAATCATACGAGAGTAGGCCTTCATACATGTATATTGTATATGTATGTATACATACATACACATGTATCTCATGTCAGTTTCGTATTACGCTTTCACCCAGGGAACTCCCGATCTCGAACCAGCATGCGTGGCTTTTTCTCTATCTCACTCATTTTCTTTTCCATACCATCATAGTTACTTTGAAGGATTTCAATAAACGAATTTATTAAGAACTTGGATATTTATTGCCTAATATATATATATATATATATATATATATATATATATATATATATATGTGTGTGTGTGTGTATATATATATATATATATTAATGTAAGAATCCTATATGCTCACGCTTATACTTAACGTATGGTATAAAATGTTTATTTTACAAAGCCGTAGTACAATGTTTCCAATTAAGTTCGTTGTAGTTAGAACCTAAAGTTCTTATAAATCGGTAGTAGGTGTATCGTTATAATATTATATAGCTATTCAATTCAGCGCAATAGATACTAGTAGGCATTGTGGGTCTTGCGTTGAATTACACTGATATCTCAACAATCTCGGTTGTGGAAAAGATTGCCACAGAAATTGGCAAAGAAGACTGCGGGGAAAACGTGATTGATGATGTAGTTTTTATTAAGAGCAAGTCTACGGATAGAAAGACCAAACCAGCAGTGCCCTTCAACAACAAAAACATTTAAGAGAAACAGGCTGCCAAAAGGAAAATTATTGATAACAGCGAATTACTAATGGTAAATCTTCTGGCAAAATATTTATCAATGAGATACGAACGGGATATTATAAAAACTTGTTATGGAAAGTAAAAGAAAAGGGAAAGGAAATGGGATACAAATACATGTGGGTAAAATTTGGAAAAATTTTAGCAAAGAGGTTGGAAAACTTAGACCATCAGTATAAGGTCAGATGAGGATCTTTGATGGTTCTAAGACATTATTTTGTGAGATCTTAACTATTAATGAATTGGTTTTCAACAGTAAAAAATCAAAATATTCGTTGTGTTTCATATGACATTCCTCTTTCTCCCTCTTTCACGCAAAATTTTAACTTTTCGCTTATGCACCAAAAAATAAGATCCTTGAGAAAGGATTGGTGTGAGTTCAATATAATTATTATTAACCATCTGCAAGTATATATCCAGTTTGATACTGCGATTCTTACTGAGGCGAATATAAGCGAAACAGAAAATGATTTTTACTAACTGAAAGGAGATAAAAAAATACTAAAAATTGAGAACAAAAACAAGAGACGGTGGTATTATTATTTGTAAACCCCAAAGTTACTTTCAATGAAATAAAATTACCCTCACATGCATGTTAACTATTGTATGGTGTGCTGGTTTTGGACAATTGTGCTTTTTTAATGAGTGTGTATAGACCACCACATTTAGGTATACAAGATTTCGTAGAATTTATAAATTCTTTTGTTGATGATGAAGGCCTGAAGGAATTGATTTTTTTATAGGAGAAAATATCAATCTTAAGAATAAAAATAATAATTATGAGATATCTAGAGATATGATGGTCATTAAAGGGTTCTATGAGGTCATAACTGGATCGACTGGGGAATGTGTTGTGGAAGACCATCTTTGTCAAAGCACTCTAGAATACATCTCGTAGAGGTAAATACATAGTGGAAGGTATGATTTTTAAAACAAATATATCGGATCACTACATAGTAGCTGGTGGATTTGAAGAGCTGGCAAAATTTAATTAGGTAATGCAAAAAATGATAATGAGATCAAAGAAATAATATGTGCTAAATCTGTTTCTAGGTTACTATCTCAGTGTAATTGGGGTGAATCGACATTAAACTCTTAGCCTATCTCACTCTATGAGGGTACTGTAAATGTAATGCAGGATATATATATAATCTAAAAAATACTAAAATGAGAAGTATGGATATGCAGGAGGAGTGGATGACAAATACTCTGCTAGCGATGATAACAAATAGGGATAAATTGTTTGAAAAATGGAAAAACCCACCTTCTAATAAATATATAGAGTTAATTACCAGAAATATAGAAACTATGTCAACAATGAAATAAGGAAAGCTACAAATAAATTTTAAACAGATCAAATCAATGAAAATAAGGGTAGTATGAGGAATGTATGGAGTACTATAAATAGTTTAACGGGAAAAAAATCAAGTGCAATACAGATTAAGATCTAATTAGATATTTTGGTCGTATAAACTCCGTTAAAGAGATCACTTACAGATTCTCTCAAAATTTCACCAAAGAAATAACTTGCATGAAAGATAATTGTAAAATTCCACTCAGTTCGGCAAATGCAAAGAACCAAGTAAATAGCATAGTAATAAAGTCAGCAACAGAGACATACATAAGATTATTAACAAAATGGATATGAAACGAATGGGTCATAAAGGCACCAAAATAATTGACTTGAAAAGGTGCCCTAATATAGTACCAGTATTAAAGGATATTGTAAAT
Source organism: Hetaerina americana (assembly GCF_022747635.1). NCBI lineage: Eukaryota > Metazoa > Arthropoda > Insecta > Odonata > Calopterygidae > Hetaerina > Hetaerina americana. The sequence continues at coordinate 4,594,272 of NW_027286874.1, forward strand.
CATGCAATATGTAATGCAATAGTCCCTAATGGTTCAAAAAAGGTTGTCATAAGACCTATTTACGAATGAAGATCTCATAAAGACTTCAATAATTATCGCCCAATATCAATACTACCTGCCATTTCAAAAATCATGGATAGGTTTATGGTAGACAAATTTCTGAATTTCCTTGATAAGAATGAAATAATATCAAATTTTCAATTTGGTTTCCAAAGAAATAAACGCGAGAAAAGAAATAACACGAGTCATTTAACAAGCTGTGAACAGCATCAGAGATAAAATGGATAGAAGGCTTAATATGGTAATAACATTTATAGCTCTTAGAAAAGCTTTTGACACAGTAGATCACAATATATTGTTCAAAATTATACTGTATAGAAGTTCGTGGACCCAGCCACCTTTGGTTTTCTAGTTATTCAAAAGGTAGAAAATTAGTCACTAAAATAAATAATGTGCGTAGTACAGATCATGAGGGAGAATCAGGTGTGCCACAAGGGTCTATTCTAGGCCCTTTAATATTTATATTTTTTTATAAATGACATTCAAGTTCTGTCATTGCTGCGAGTTGATGATTTATGCTGATGATCCAGTACTCATATCAATGACGAAGGAACTAAAAGCAGCTAATGATTGCATGAAACTTGACTTAAATAATATCAGTAAACGGGGACATGGTGTGATCAGATTATTAATGAGAAAAATTCCAAAGTCATGTTTGTGAAACATAAAACCTCTGACATCATACATACTCAATTATACATTCATTCACATTACTACCTACATTACCCCACCAATAACTGTTATTGCCCCTTGATGCAATAAGTAAGTAAATATAATTACTTGCGGGTAATCATTGACCTAAATATTAACTTTAGTGAACATATTTTAAAAATAAATTACATCCTTCGACAAGTTCACTAGATTACTAGTTTTGTAAGTTCGAATACCATCAAAGTAGGGTATTTTGCACTGGTTGAGAGTATTTGAAGATATGGTATAACCGTCTGGGGATCTACTGGTTCTACAAAAATGAATATACTAAAAAATTTGCAGCAAAAAATCCTAGAGAAAATGCCTGGGGCTAGATCAAAAAATACAAATATTCAAAATAGAAGAAATATCTTTCAAAAAGTAGAAATTCTGCCTGTAGAGAGGCTGTATAGATATGCCATCATTATAGGAAACTATTTTTATGACAAATATTAAAGACCTGATTTAAATAAAAGGGAATTACTATTAAGGGACAATATTAAGCATATAACAAAAAAAATCATTTAAATCAAGGTAGACGAAAATTAGAAGTTAATGTGCCTCTACTTTTTAATGAAATGCCTAAAGGTCTAAGAATATTACATTCAGTAAACGCTGTGAAAGGGAGAATGAAAGACTGGCTATAATACAGAATGGATTAGGGCTTGGAACTAAACGTGACACAATATTATGTAACTTATAATTGCAACACTTTAAGCTATCATTTTTGTTTACGTGGCACCAGCTGTCAAGCCAAAAGTGACTGGCTTAGCGGGACCAGGATGAGTATTCCATTTAAACATTTTTAATTTATACTACTACTGTATATTATGGTGATCATATTACTCGGGTATATAAAAGATATTGCCTGTAATTGTGAAAAAAAACAATGCAAACACTCAAAAAAAACGGCCGTGGTAAGACAAAATTCCAATCTTTCGTAATTATCACATTTACAGAAATTCTTAACTATGGCCTATTATTGCTAATGGCGTGATTCAGACGCCAACAAATCACGTGCCTCCCAGTCAACAGCTTTGAGAAATAAAGTTGATTATCCATTTTTTCAGTATTAGTTTGTCCGGAAATCCAAAATCAGTTTTAATTACAGATTTTCAATTTATTCAATATTTATTTTATCTATTACAGTGTTTATTAAGTATTTATTAAGGACTGAATTCCTTCGGAATCTTTGTTTGATAGGGAAATACGTTTTTAAATATAAATAAACTATAAAAATTCAATTCCTTCACAAAAATGTATCAAAAAATGTAAATTTAAACAAGGTGAGAAAAATACCAATTCTCGATCTCTTTTTTGGAACATTTTCTTATTCAAAACATTCCTGAAAACATTGAAAAAATATATCTTAGTTACATTCAATTAGATCTTCGAACCGATATCTTTTACTATCTCCTCCATCACTATATCGTGTCTTTAGTTGTAAGCTTTAATGTTTCTGATCTAATTTACAAAATGGAGAAGGATTCATGAAATCCGTCCAGTTTACTCATTTAGCGTGCCTTAGAGCAGTCGGACTATTGCCTTTATTTTTCCCTAAATAAATACCGGTTATATAGAGGCAAATGCCATAAAAATAATTATTATGATTATTACATAATAGATAACTTAAACAGTATATGCACAGGCAAAAAATGTAACCTATTCATCAGTTTAAAAATAATCGACGCGTTAACAGCATGGCCGAAGCGGAGGGACCTTCGCTCCCGTTTGGGGCAGCCAGGCTGGGCGGAGGAGGACACCCTTAAGCGTCTCCAGGCCACCACCATATCAAAACAACATTTGACTGCCAGTGCTGGCACCAGAGAATAGGATCACCCTTTCCCCTGGTGACTCTCCACACTTGTTACTTAAGAGTGGGGCGGGCACAGGTGACCGCGGGAAAGGGTGGTCAGCAGGGGAGGCTTAACTTATGTGGTTCGAGATGATCACTACCGAGCGCTCGTTGTAGATATTCATTTAGCTTTCTTGGTACTCATTTTCTTTTACTCCATTTAAACCTTCAAGATTGTGTTTTGGCAATGGTACCGCTTTAATTATTTTCCTAACTACGTATTTTTAATGTTTGGCTGTACTTATTTTGGTAACATTTATACCTACATGTAAAAAATTTTTCTTTTTTTAAAGCACGCGCAGATTTTTTCCTGATGGATAAATTATATTTCCCCATCTTTCATACGTCAAAGCATATGTTAATTTTGCTGGTAAGTGAACGTTTATTTTAGAATTTGAAAGAAGTTTTGGATTTTTTCAGCATGAAAACCAAGATGTCTTATATCGAAGTAAGGCTTCTCATCACTTCTCTATTGTTAGAGCGTAGAAAACGAATACAGGTTGATACGTTCAGCGCACAAGGGCCTGTGACTCGAATAACACTTGCGGGTTCTTTTCCACTCCCAAAATTTATGCTGGCTCTATCGGCAGCTTAAATTGTCGTATAGGTTTACATCAACCCATCTTATCGAGGCCAGATGTCCTTAGACACCCGATGCGGTCACCGTTGCTCTCCAATAATGGATTCCACATTGATGATGATCTTCGTCAGCGGCCCTGTGATGCCCTGTTTTCACTTAGAGTGTTAAAAAAGTTATGAGACCTATGTTTTCTTTAGTTTTATACATTATTATCGCACAGTAAATTCTAGTTAATCCGACATAGGGAATTAAATTGTCAATTTGTCATCACGTTTCATTTAGAGGGAAATAAATATTATTACATGAAGTGTGTATTGCGCGCATTTCGCATGATCATAAATAGGCGAAAGTGTTGTTTTATTTCGTTTGCTCTCCCAGATATCCTGGAAACACAACTAAAGACGTTAACCAACCAGAAAACTAAATGGAGTTACGTTTCGTAAAAATTGTTTTCTTCCGTCAGCATTATAAGCAGTGGCATTCATGTAAAATGTTGTTTTGGGTCCTTTTGCTCACATTTCCTGCGGTTAATTAAAATATGAAAAAATTTAGTGTGTAAAATTGGGTTTTAAATGATCATGATTAAGTAATATGATCAGTTTCAGTGATGATTCTCTAAATTTGAGAGTTTAAAATGTATACCCTCCAATATGGCGTAAAAACCTAATGTGACCTTAACCCTTGACCCTACCTCAGTGCTTGCAACTATGTTACTATGTATTTCTCCCCGCCAGTTAACTTTTTCATCCTCGTCCAAACCCACCTCTCAAATGGCTCCATTCTATGCGTACCTTATAACTTCGTTTCCGACCTGTTAAATACCGTTCTCCAAATTAAAGTTATCACCATTAACTTCTTTATGGAGGTAATGCTTCCATAATTGAAATCCGTCAATAATATCCTTTAATGGGAAAGCATTTATAATATGCCTAGTATAGATATCATAGAGGTCTGTTCAAAAGTTATCACGACTTTTGTGTTTTTTCAAAAATATTTATTTATTCATGAATTGTCTCCTTCAAAGTAATCCCCATTCGATATTACACACTTGTGCCAACGTTTTTTTCAATCCTCGAAGCACTTAAAAAAATTATTTTTTGTGATCTTGTTCACCTCCTCCTTCGATACAATCTTTATCTCGTCAATAGTAACGTAGCGTAGTCCTTCCATGGGCCTCTCAGTTTCGGGAACAAGAAAAAGTCGCTGGGGGCCAGATCTGGAGAATAGGGTGGCTGCATCATCATTAGTGTGTTGTTTTTGGCCAAAGTTTTGCGTACAAGTGAGCAGGGGTAGGCATGAGTAAGCAGGGGCGTTGCCATGGTGCAAAAGCCAATTTTTGTTCTTCCACAAATCCGGACGTTTGTGGCGGATTGCTTCGTGCAAATTATGCATAGGTTTCAGGTAATATTTCTTATTTACCGTTCTATCTTGTGGCAAGAACTCATGATCCCTGCAATCGAAGAAAACTGTAAGCAAAACTTTCATATTCGGCCGAACTTGGTGCGCTTTTTTCGGTCGTGCTGCAGCTTCCATTGGGATGATTGAGCTTTAGTTTCCACGTCATAACCATAAACCCATAATTCGTCCCCAGTTATGACCCTCTAAAGCAAATTTGGGTCGTCGCGGACCGAGTCATTTGCAATGTTTATGCGTTGCTGTTTTTGGTCTAAATTAAGCAATTTTGGTACGAATATCGCGGCGACCCGTGTCATGCCCAAATCATTGGTGAAAATCAAATAGCACGAGCCAATCTATATGTTTAGGTCCTTAGCAACTTCTATAACGTTGATTCGACGATTGGCTAATACTATTTTCTTCACTTGATCAATGTTTTCGTCTGTTGTTGACGTTTCCGGGCGTCCGGCACGCTCTTCGTCGTTCACATCTTTTCAGCACTCTGAGAACATTTTGTACCACCCATAAACGTTGCTTCGGTCCAAGGTACCTTCTCCATACGCCACAGTCAACATTTGGGATGCGTCCGCACTTAATGTCGTTTTTCACACAAAATTTGATACTGATTATTGGATCCATTTTTTGGAACAGGCAAAAATCGAAGGCAAGCCAAAACACGTCCAAGCAAAACAGCTGTTAACATTTAACTAAACATTCAAAATGGCCGAACTTTGCGGCAAAATTGAGCAACATAATTACCTACATAAACCAACAAAAAAATCAAATAAACGTAACCCGTGAAAATTCAAAATTCACGATACTTTTTGAGCAGGCCTCTTATATTATAATTGTGTGGAATGAGAATTCCGGTGCTCGTGTTTGTCCTTCATATATCGCATATATGCTTTGAGTGGGTATCTATTACATACAGGTATACGAGTATGTGCATCGCACTATTTTTAACGTTAGGGGTGGTCAACGTTTCCGGATAATGCTTGCTTTAGGGATGCTATCGAGTGTCGCCGCGCATAGACCATTACGTGACTCGGGAGTTACTCCCGAACTGCAGCAAACACCATCACCACATCGCGGTGAAATCTCGCGATTCTAGCTACTTTAGTGCACTTAGCTCCAGCAAAGTGGAGAGGATATAAAACTTGATGGAGTGCTTAAAGCTGAAGAAATCAGGAACGTCGGAGCGAGTCTCCCTTCCGTTTTATATGGTCTCCCACATCAAGAGTTTTGTTTTCCGCTGAGAATCCATTATTTTTCGCCACGGAGACGTCTAACAAAGTTTCCACTCAGATGGTAAATATATATATATTTTTTTAACCGTGGGCCTACCCTATCGTGAATGCATTTTACTTGCCGGGAAAGGAAAGCCCTCCCAAAAAAATGTACCGATTTTGTTTCCTGCCGTCTCTCCCTCTCTTCCCACACGCATTCGGTGTCACTCGTTATAGTGGAGATTTGATGCCCTGCGTCCGTGCTCAAGGGAGGGCGAGTGGAGGGTGACGTCGGCGGCGGCCGTGTCACTCTATATAGCGAAAGCAACGAGATCACGTGCGTCCTCTTGCGCCCGCTCGTGTTTCAAGCGCCCGTGGGAAAGGGTACGTATGATCATCGATTTGCGCCGCTCGGTCGCAACACACAAAAGTCGCTCGGCGCCGGAGAGAGAACGGGGGAGATATCAATCGCAGCACTTTTTTTCAGGGGAGGGGGAAGAAGAGGGACTCCTCTTCTCTCTCCCCCCCACCTCCTCCTTCCCTCCCCTCGACTTGGCATGGTTTTCGGTGTAATCCCACAAATTGCATCCTCCCTGGTCGGCCACACACCGACCCCGCTTCCCCGGACACACGCCCACTCACACGGCCGCATTGGTTCCCTCGCTTCTGCCGCTTTTTCTTTTTTTTATGGCCATTTTAGCATTTGGATCAGGCCCTGCGTTATTCCAGTACTAAAGTGACGATTACAACCACGGATTTGACTTTCATTCGGAGTCCATTACAAAAGATCGTCATTTTCGTGTGCGTATCACACATATCACATCGAGTTCACTGTCGACATAGGTCTGCCTTGGTACTCGAATGGAGTTCTCGCCACTTAAATCGCCATCTTCCGAATGAGTTCGAATTTTTCATTAAAACATCAAACGGATCGCACTAAAAGAAACACCTTAAACGGCGCAATTTTGAATGATTACTTCCCTGGTTTTAAATAAGTTATTCATATATTTAAATGTTGATAATTTTTGCAAAGATCGAAGACAGTATTAGTGAAGTTTAGCATTGGTGCTGTTCGTAAATACCGATGTTGATGGTTGTGAACATACGGACTCGATTCACATCCAATTTGATTAGATCTGGTTTATTATTCGATAAAAGTCGATCTGTTTCAAATTCGTATCCCGTGTGGGATTTTAAGATTTGACAGGATTAAAGATTTGGATTTCCATTTGAGAAAACGAAGATGGAAACGTCAAATAATATGTTTAGGAAATGAAATACCGGTGAATATTACTACTAAATGAAATCGGGAGATGAATAATGCACAGAGTAAATATGGTAAGAAAAGCAATGAAAAAAATTAATTGTTTTGATATAAAAAACACAAAAAGGTAGAAAAACGAATATTTGTATCAATCATAATAGGAATATAACGAGGTTTGGAGTGGAAGCATGGGCCCTATGAAAAAAGAAAGAGTATTGATAGCAGAATTAGTTTTTCTAAGAAAAAGCTGCGGGATGTCGAGAATTGATCATGTTAGGAAGGACGAAATTGTAAAGCAGGATTTAATTGATTGAATCGACAAGAAAAAATTTTTACAGTGCGGGCACACGAGAGGAGAGAAGTATAATAGATGGTCCAAAAGAGAGTGTGGGAGTGGATGCCATTGTGAACAAAGAAGTGAATAAGACAGCCACCTGGAAACTGGGATGCTAATATTGGAGATGCAATGACCAAACGAAGACCACAATATAACAATTCGGAGAGAAGAGAATACTAGCGCCAAAACGGATGGAATTAACCATGCGAGCTTAACTGCGAGAAACGACAACGAAGTTGTAAATGTCAACTGCTTATTTATAGAACATAGGTTAGGGACGGGAAAGGCAAGGTCTGGGCCCGTATCCTGGGAGGTCCTGGATTCAAAGGATCGGACACAGAATGCGAGCGATGTACTTGACGGCTTGTCTACTCCATAACTAGAACACAGTGACTGTAAACTTTGAACTTCATGCACTTTGAAATAGGCTCGCTGAATTAATTATCACCGTTATTTCTCGCGGACTTCGAGAGGCTTCAGTCTTCTTCAGGTTTTATATAATCTCTCGCGTGCCCTCGTTAGTTTATGTAAGGGAACAGTCAACTGTAATATGCACAAATAATTCTGAACAAAAATATAAGATAATCGATTTTATTCCAGAAAACTAAGATAAAATAGGGTTTGACATAATTTAAACGTATCATTCAGTGCCAGAGTTTAGTTAATAAACCCAAGGACTATAATGTAGCTACTTTGTTTTCTGTATAGCGCTCGCCATTATCCAGATAATATTTTATCCCAAGGATGGATTTTTTAAGCCTGTGTAATAAGTATACCTCAGACGTTAATTTTAAGGGTTACGAAAAGGAGAGGTTATAATCATGTACCCATTTCCAACATAGCGAAGCCAGTAGCTTCGATAACCTTGATGCCCCTAGAGGAATAATGTGTAGAATGCATCAATGTCATAGTTGTTGCCAAAAAAAATTCCCTCTACCCCAAAATATTTTATCTTTACCATCCAAACTACACTTGTGTACTTGATATACCATTTTTCTCCATTAAATTAATTATTCTGTGCGGTCGCATGTATTAAGAAACAATGGAAAAGTTACCAAGTGGCCTTATTTAAGGCTCTATGTGTTGTGGTAAGTAAATGAAAGCTCAATCCTCAGGCGAAAATTAGCAACTTCAATTTTAATCGTATCAAGTATTGCTGTTCATCTACTTGATGCATTGCCTTGTCTTCTGTGTGTTGAAATGTCAAATAATGTCTGAAATTTTCATTTAAACACTCTGAGACATTTGAGACATTTATATTTTAAATTTTCAATTGTAGGATAGAAAAATAATCACAATATTTTTATCAAAGTATATATAAAAGGATCTTGAAGCTTTTTGTTGGTTCTTTTAATTCAAGTGCCTCTGAATATGTATTTTATGTTATCATTTAGCTTGTGATTTGCTCCGATGGAGCCGGCTACATCATCCCACGGTACTAAACCTCTTTCTCCCTTTCCCTGTCTCTCTCTCCGCCCCCTAGACAATGCTGACGGCCATCTCCATGTCTGCCATCGCGACCAACGGCGTGGTGCCGGCGGGGGGGTCATACTTCATGATCTCGCGGTCGTTGGGCCCTGAGTTCGGCGGCGCCGTGGGAATGCTCTTCTACACGGGCACCACGCTAGCCGCCGCCATGTACATCGTGGGTGCCGTCGAGATTGTCATTGTGAGTACTCTGCCCTTTGCTACCATTCCACGTCCTATCTTGGCAAAAAATAAAACTTGCCTACCTATAAGGTGTCAAGGTGATGACGTTACATCGACCTGGTGACGGAAATCCGGTAATATTTTTACAAGTTTTGACGATAAAGTCTGCATTTTCTCTACTGTGCGTCGGCACTGAGTAATCTCTATTCACGTGGGTCCCTTAAAAAGTTATGGCAGGAATTTTGTTTCCTAGTGAGTACTTTTTCTCAAAGAAATATAACTTTAGAAGATGGAAGGGAAAAATTTTCTCTTGTTACTGGCTTTATTTGAAACAAGAAGGTGTAAAATGGAAAGAAGGTGTATAAGTGAAAGAAAAAACTCCTAATCTGTAATCACTGTTACGTATTTTTTATTCATTAATCTCACAAAAAATGACTGTAATCATATTGCATGTGACAACACAGGAATTAAGGTTTACCAGCATATAGTAGGACTGAAAAGTTTCAAAAGGATCTCTGAACAGATGATACGTACGCAACGGTAATTTCGAATTAGGTGTGGGTTTTTTTCTTTCTTCTTATGCGTACTTTCTCCTTCTTGCACTTACTTAATCCAAGCGTTGCTTATAAGGGGAGGATTTTAACCCCTCCCACTTAAATTTTATAATTTCTTCGACAGGAAGCGTTCGCCCGAAAAAATTGTTAACATGATACTTGAAATAATCCGCGGGTGATTGTCATGTATTTTCCATATATATCTTTACCAATGAAAGAATTTCGTATCCATGAACATCATTGATTAAAATTTGCATAGGAAAACACCTCTTGTCCTTGTTGTTGCAGAAGGGAGTTCCTTGAATTCTCCAATGATCCTCTCTGCATTCCCCAACGAATCATGGAAAAAAGCCGGTATTTCCATGAAAATGAACGGGAAATTGTGAATTACCCAAATATTTTGAGCAAAATTGAATTATTTGGGCGTAAATAGTACTCGTAAATTTTAAATTAAAACCGTAGAAAATGACTGATTTTGCGCGCGAAAAAATATGACTATATTTCGGTGCCTTTTGCGTTCTGTCTGTGTTCACGAGCATGTGCTGTTCCTTTAAAGATAAGATTAATAATAATTTCGAGGCAAAAACGAAAATAAGTTACTTAATGGTTCACCTCTTTAGAACTAAATTAAAACCTTCCATAGTTTTAGAGCGACGGTAATACTTTTTAATGTGCATTAAATTTTTTTTTAAAGCCTTAAAGGCTATCGATTAGAATATTGTCTTTCAAATGAATGATGCATCGGCAGGAGTTAATTTTGCCTAATTTTAAGCAATCTTTTTTTTCTTGGTACACATCTTAAATAATACTGTTGACTATTATCGCACTTCAAAGTCATCAGAGTCTGTTCACGAAGTTAAAGAAGACGTTTTTTCGAACCCTTGTTACTTAGACCATGTTCTTAAATTGCACATGAGTTCATTTTGGAGAGCGGGCATTACTGTAAGATGTAACAACCATAAGGTTCTAAATCACCTTGACCCAGTCACACGTTGCTCATGACAAATTTCCTCTTGGCGGTCGTCCCCGTAGTTCTTATTTTGTTTACAGAATATTAAAATTTTGCGAGCTCAAAAGTTTGAAAGAATGCATTCTTTTCCCATTGTTTTTCTGTTGATTAAACGGATGATTGCGATGAATGTTCAGTTAGATGGGAGCTGAAGGTCTTCCGTAAAATTTCACAATTGAAATTCTTTCCCCAGGAAATGATGGCTGTGTCGAGCCCCTGAGCAAATGACGCATGAGAACCCCTCTGCACTTGTGTATTTATATCACAATATCTTATCGCGCATGGATACGACCCTTCTCGCTCCGTAGGTTTCTTCCCCCTCTCCATATCGGGAAGATTGATATGAAGAATATATCGACGTGATGTCGACGCGTGGTAGTTTCACACGACCCCACCGATGCGACGCCCGTCATCAATCGAGAGAATGGGGTAGGGCGGCAAACATGCGACGGCTTCATTCCTGGAACGGCGGCATCTAAGATCTAACCGGAATAATAAACCATACTCAACTGACATTAGCGAGTCCTTTTCCAGACTAAACCTGTGATTTTCTACTACGTGCCGTAAACTACAGTGATGAAAATCCCTAAGGAAATTGGGATATAAATTTGTTCAAGGCGTTATTAGAGCACTGTCTAAAGAGCATTGTCTAATATTAACTTAATTAAAATGTCTCGCTGTATTAGTGCATGTCGTAGGGTGAGCATAACGAACAAAAAAAACCATCACATGGACCCCATTTTCCCTCAAAATGCCCAAAAACAAGTCCAAGTAATAAAAATGGTAGCTGAAAATAACGGTTTCTGCTCCCAATTAGTTGAGAAATTGTAAATGAAAAAAATAGAAAAAAAGCAGTCACATCCATTTTGACATCCACCCCAAGAAAGGCACATCGAAATGGAAAAGAACTTCTGGGGAATTTATCTCGTAAAGTGACCAGAACGTTTCCAGAGAACAGAATAAAAACAGCCTTCTATAATAAAGGCAACCTAGGGAACCTTTTATCAAACAGCAAGAATGAATTTCCCATCGTGGAAAAGAGTGGAGTGTATCAATTGCGTTGTGAGTTATCTGCTGTTTATATTGGACAAACTGGGAGGAAATTCCTTGAACGTGTAAAAGAACATTACGTCTATTTCAAAAACCGAAATCCTTCTTCCCATCTTGCCAAGCACCTAAAGGGCAATAACCACACAAGTGACTTTGTTCCTGAGATTTTACATTTGAAGAAGAAATGTGTAAGATAAGATGCCTTGGAACGTTTGGAAAATTCCAGGAACAGTCATTTTTAGGGTAAATTGGTTAATGACCTGATGTAATCCTCCCGCTCCCCCCTCCTGGACCTCCCTCTGTTCCACAGCCCCTCTTCCTCCCTGATGCCATACCCAACCACCCCCTCCCCCTCCCCCCCATACTCACACACCACTTTCCCTACTCTTTCCCCTTCTCTCAATTTACCACCTCCCCCCTCTTCTTCTCTGTCTAGTTTATAAAGTGTGCGTCCATTGTACTTCACCTGATGATGGCTTTGTTAGTCGAAACTTAGGTCGTGCATAATCTATTTTATTTGTGGGAGAACAAAGTATGTATTTTCCGATATGAATCGCTTCCAAAAAGTGACACCTCAAACTATTCTGTTAGTCCTTTACGAGTTACCTCGTATTTTGGCTGATTTTTTTAAAGTTTCGTTTTCCATCCACACTATTTAAAGCTTTCTCCAGATTCTTGAAGAATGAATATTATATGGTATTTTGGAGTCTCCGCACGCTTATCATTTTGAGAGGAAGAATATTTCTTTTGTTTCTTCAATGCTTCCAAATAAAAATTTTTCTTTATTTTAACACTCGGCGTTTTTACTCTCTATTCTCTGTTTGATATTTGGTCAATATTCTCGTCGCATGGTTATCAGCCTGTTTGAAAGAGCTGTCACAATTTCATATCCTTATTTTTGGTATGAAGGGGGTTATGTTTTCTGAACGTCTATCAATATTTCTAATTTTGTGCGCATTCGATTGGTTAAAATGTATGATACGTTGGAGGCTTATTTCTTGATTTTTCAAGCGAATTTAGAGAGAGTATACCGCCGATTTCTGTTTCCTTCTTTCCTCTCAAATTCTTTACACTGGCATCAAATTGGCTATGTGACTCATTTGAAAATATTACTGCTTCTGCGTATGGAATTTCATCTCATCTAAAGTCATCTTTTTCTTTGTGTATCCTTGAATCCATTTCCTTCTCGTCATACAATACTCTCGCTTCTTCTATTCTTTCCATTTATTCACTTTTTCTTGATACTCATTAAAGAAGCATTTTTCTGTTGCTGTTCTTTTAAAAGAAACCGTTCCACCTGCTCTTGTTTATAAACTCCTATTCTAATATTTAAATAAGCCTTCCTTTTTCTCGAAAACCGTGTTTTGTTTGAATTTATTTTCATCCCATACCTATCGCACTTACTTTTCCATGCGCTCAGCAATGCTTATAACCCCTGGGATGACTGGCAACCTAAGCTTGATCATCAGCAAACCTGATTTTATGAATTCCACGCCGACTTTCATTCCTATCTTCAGTTCTTCTCATGCCTCTTTAATTATTTCTTCCACACATACGTTGAAAAGCACAGGTGATAATGGACACCCCTGCCTTACTCTTCTTCCTAACACTGCTCACTAGGTTAATGCATTTACCATAAATTTCTTATATGTACTCCAGCCATTTCTTCATAATCTTTCCTGGTTCAATTGTAATTTTCCTCACTTATCCTTCATTATTTGCATAGATTTTTCCTTCTTACTTCCTGGCAGTACTTTCATCTTCCTGTATAACGTACCAATTTTACCCTTCCTCTGTAATGTTTCCATATCCTACCACTCTTGACTTCCTTCACGCTTCTTTCGCTTCCCGCTTCAGTTTATTATTTAGCTCCATATACTTTCTTCTCCCCTGTCTTCTAACTCCTGAGCTCACATTCTTCCATTTTCTTCTCTCGTCTATCTTTATAATCATCTCGTCTGTAATCCATGGTTTCCTTGGCCTTTTCTCTTTTACTGTTCACGTAGTTTCGTTTACAATTTTCGATATCCCTTTTTTGATATGCTCCCATTTTTCTTCCATGGCACCCACATTTGCTTGTGCGCTCACCTCCTGTAGTCGGCAGTGGAGGGGGTGTGGGCGCTGACAGGGTTGGGACAGGGGGGGGAGAGGAAGGGGATCGGGGAAGCGAGCGCTTCGTGGATTTGGGTTTCACCGTCGACCCTCAGCCCAAAGGGAAACACCAAGGGGCACTCCTCGACTGGATGGGTGGGTGCCCTCCGGTGCCCCCTCTGCCTGCAGTTCACATTTCGTTCGCCAGTCGTCTCTTCGCGGGTGATGAAACCTCGAGATTAATTCGTCACCGCGCACGTTACTAAGAGCATCAAGGTTGTTTATATGGAGGAGCCCCAATTTCCAACGCATCCTATCAGATATTCTGCCCATGTATAGCCCCTAGCTCTCATGAGTTCGTGAATTGCCAATTCTAAACGGGTGGTTAACCTCGTGCCTCGAGTGGGAATTAATATCCAATTTCTGCACGGTGATCATTTCTCTCGACAATATGACTCCACTCGTCTCCCTTGGCCGCTCCTCTGGAAAAACGCTTCGCCCTTAAAAGTATTCTTCTTTTGCCGGGGCCTCTAAATTAATCCTCTCCGGCAAACATCCTACATCCCATCCCATTTCTCTATATATTAGGTATTCGCATATTTGTCATATTTCTGTAGGTATCGCAGGTTTTCAACTCCCCCCCCCCCCATTTCCTGCTGTAGGTTTTTCCATTAAATATAACATTCATTTCATAATCTTTAATCTCTATCCTACAAATGCGTATCTCTTTTCACAGTGTACCCAATTTTTTCCTCTATGTAGCATCTCATTTTTTTCTTATTTTTCTGTAATAATTGTAAAGATTTCTACACTCTTTGTTGCAATGATTGTTGATGTACTAATGCGCGTAAACGACGAGGGTTAGTTGGGAGAATGGATTATATAATCTCAATCTCGCCCAAATAAATACGTTTTATTATTATTACAATTATATCGCACTCTTTAAAAACGTTCCCGTCAAATGAAAATGAAGTCATCAATTTGCCATGATCTAAGTTTTTTCTTCATTTCTTCCAAACATTCAGTTGATTTGGAAGAAGGAAGATCGGCCGTTTTTTTCCTATCCCGTTAACATTAAGAGTTATATGTTTATTTTATCAATGCATTTAAATTAGAAACATTTGTGCGCTGACTGAACTTACAAGAAGAGGAGACTACGTACGTTGTCTCTCTGTGAGTTTCAGTCTGTTTGTTTATGAGATGCGAGTATTAAAATTAAGAAGGCTCCTGTAACCCATGTTACCGAATGGAATTTAGTTTCGCCGAAATGATTAGTTTTATCAGCGGTATGTACACCATGGTGAATTGATAGGAAGAAATCGGTTCCTCCTATCAACCCAAGAGCGCTAATTTTAACTTAATTGACTCCCATTCATTCATTACTCCATATGTCCTGGTCACCCCGCTTTAATTTTTTTACGTTAGATTGTATTTCATTTTTTTTACTTTTTTTAAAGCTTGTAAAAAAGTAAAAAAGCTTTTAAATACGAGTGGTTGGGCATTATTGTTTGAGTTTTATTTGTTACAGTAATGTCGAGCTAATGAGCGTATTTCTACGCAAAGGAAGTCTCGATGGATTGGTACGAGGGTCATCCGGAAAGTAGTACCCGTTCGTGAAATAAAGACACAAAAGTAAATATTAACAAACATAAAAAATTTTATTTGAAAGAGGATACTTTAAACTACTTCTCAACATAATCTCCAAGCAAATTAAGGCATTTGTCATAACGTGTGACAAGTTTCTGTATTCCTGCTGCATAGTCCTTCGCCGCCAGCTCATTGAGATACGCGAGGGACCCATCTTGCACAAATTTTTGCATAATGCAGATGGTGTTTAACAATTTCATGAACAATTGTTCGAGAAACATTGGGAAAATGCTCACAGATGTCATCAATTGTGACGCGCCGATCGTTCCTCACGAATTCGTCAACTGAGCTCACCAGTTGGTCTGTAATGACAGACGGTCTCCCCGAACGCTCATCGTCGTGTGTGTTCCCCCTCCCCATGTTGAAGTTGCGACACCACCGCCGAACAGACGACTCGTCCATTACATTGTCTCCATACACCTCCTTTAATTGGCGATGAATATCACATGGGCGAACGTTTCTTGCATTGAGGAATTTAATCACTTCACAACTGGCGGCGTTCTCAATTTTTTTAAACATTGTAAACAATCACAGAAACAACACAGGCAATGCTAGCGTCACGCAACTTGGCTCAGAGAAGGCAGACAAGCCACTGAAGCTATCTGACCTCGTCCAGCGGCTACTCGCGTCGTCAGCACTTCATGCGGCACGAACGGGTACTACTTTCCGGATGACCCTCGTATATTCCATTCCGTCAAATGAAAGTGTATTTGCTTTTAAGCCTCTCGCTCGTCAAACGCTCTCGCAAAATTCAGCCGCTCCCAGAAGGACCAGCTGGGCAAATTCAACAGCTCTTTGTGCCCCATTGTCAAATTATGTCGAGAAAATTTCAACGGGAGTTGTAATTTAGTCATTTCATTAAGAAGTTAATTAAACCTGATTTAATTAATCACATATTGAAAAAAAATGTTAATGTTATTATAATATGTAAATTAATCTCTACTGGCGCCACCACGAATAGAGCTTTGTTTTTCATGTTAAAAGCAGACTTGAAGAATATTGTAAAAGAAACTTGGTGCGTTTTTTTTAGTTTTAAAATGAGCGTTCGTGAGGTGGAGCCATACAATTCGATTCAGTGCGAATGGATACGAATTACGTGTTCTGTGGGGTTAATTTCTCTTTCATTCGGAAAGAGATACATGCATAGTTTTATAAGCTGCTAATTAATTAATTTTACTAATGATATGAATAAGCATTATGTCAAAGAAAATAAATTAGATGTCGAAACAGAGAAATGTTACCTTTCTCTGGTTAGGTCTCATTTGGATTAAATTGATCCTTCACGAAGGATCCTCATGAAGCTATATTGATTACCGAATTGGATCGCGTAAAGCGTAGAGGAACTAGATTCATGAAACGTTTTTATGATAAACTCAGTAGGTTATCCTAAATATTAGAGGAGCTTGGGTGGGAATCATTTACGGAGCGAAGGTCAAATTACAGACCAAATCCCTTGCATACATTGCAAGGATGTCTTTTTAGCGATGTTGAAAATTTATAATTAGCTCCATCGTACTACTGTAGGAGAAATCATGTGCGTAAATATGATTACAGAGATTAAGTGAAGAAGATATAGATTTAAAATTTAATTTTTCCCGCGAGCGATTAAGGATCAGAATAGAATTATGTTTGTCCAACCACGCTAGGGGGGAAAAGTATTCTAGGTCAAAAGTAGTATGCTGCGTGATCGATGTGGCTCGCAGGGTTCTATGTAATGTAAAGGGGATTCATTAATTACGTCTCAGATTTTTATGAGCATCGGCAGAACGATAGTAAAATGATATACGATTAACACCTATTTTGAGTCTACCAATAGTTTTAAAAAATAGGCCTTTTAATATTTACATCTAGCTATCTATTCTTATTAAAAGTAGTCTGTTGGTTTGGGTAGTCCATATTTAATTTTCTTCCTACAATCTCCTCTCTTCTTCATTGGTGTTCTTTTCCGTCCATTTTATTTTTTCTGGTCTTCTTGGGCGAGGGCCCAATTCTGGAAAATCTAGACATGCAAAATATTTAAGGGTCTTTTTCGTTTCAAATCTTGGTTGTATGACCCTTAAGTAAGGCGTTTCTTAATTAACTCATATCTATAGTAATATAATTCTACTAATTTTTATGTAAATCTGAGACTTGTTCAATGGATGCCACTCGTAAAATCCGTCTCTAAGGCTTCGATCCTAGAGGGTGTTGTTTCTCTGCCACGACTGCTTACATCCTAACTGATGTTGCAAATCGACGCGATTCCACCTCCAAGCGTCTTCCCGTCTCTCGTCAATCGTTTTGTGTCACTATGATTCCGCTACGGGATTTCACTGGGGCAGAATTAGCCGAGAAGAAGAGCTTGCGATTTTTGAAAGAGGTGTCGAGCCAAAAACCGATTTCTTCGCGTATCAGAGGCGCTATCATTTTGTCCATACCTGGCGCACAGGTATTCGCAACATGGGTTGGCCTGAGAATTCGATTATGATATCACAGAAAAACTCTCCGTAACAATTCGTTCAATGATAGCCTTAAATTGATGGATTCTTGCGGGAAACAATCACGAAATAATTGTCGGCAGAATATGTCTACGGTAATTTTTAGAATTTTCTAAGCGGATTTATTTAAAAAAGGGTATCTTGTAACTTTTTCGTTATTTTTTCCCAAGTAAGGGAAAAATACGAAGCATTTTCCATAGTGGCCCAAGTTGTAATTTAGTAATTTATTTTTAAACTCAGCGAGAACACATCCCCTTGAAAGAATAAATACCGCGCCGCACGAGGCACATGGTAAACCGGCTATTTTTCCACGCCCCGCGTTCCTCGCGTGTGGTCGACGACGCATGGCCGGCCCTCTTTATCGCCCGCGCGTGAAGAGAGACGGATGAGCTTGCATGCGGGCCATCCACTCGCCCAAGAGCCCTAAAATGAAGATGAGAGGGGGGGGGGGGAGAACTCATAAACGTCTGCATTCGAGCACATGGAAATTTTCAAGTGCTTCCCCAAGGAACTCCTCACTTCTCTGGGGCTCACTTTGGTTATCTCGGATCCAGAAAGAAGATTTACAGCCAAGCAATTCAGTGCGAACGACATTACTGTTTACGTTTCTGTGGAAAAGCTCTCGTTTTAGAAAAAGGTGAATTCAGTATTTTTATTAATCATACATTCGCATACCGTTTGTCAAATTTCATCCATCCAAAACCTACCTTAACCGGTAGATTACCTACAATAATAATTCGCGGATCGTAGCAAAAGATGAATTGAAATCCGTGACACCAGTGGAGGGGTTGGGAGAAATAAAAAGAAAATGCAGAGGAAAGCGCCAATGCTCTATAAAGCACTAAGTGAAATTGAATGTCTTAGGTGAAATATTTTCGAAATGTCGTAGCTGGAAATTGGGCAGCCGAATCCCATTGATCGTTATCGCTCCGTTTAGACATGGACTAGCACCTCGGATTGGTAAAGGCAACATCTGAAGAATGGTGTTAAACACGGACTTATCATGAATAATTCACCAACAGTACTTTGGAACAATACCCACTGAAAATGTTTTCTTTTCACCTATTTAGTTTCATTTTGGGTCGGGAATGACGTAACAGTACTGTTTTCAACCTCTTCGATATATATGTGCGACATTGTATGTCCACGAATTTCAGTGTAATCTTCCTTCGGAAATAATTAAACTTCTTAATTTAACATGCTATTTCGTTCTTCTTTTTCAGACGTACATGGCTCCTTCGCTGTCCATCTTCGGAGACTTCACCAAAGACGCCAGCATTATGTACAACAACTTCCGAGTCTATGGCACGGGACTTCTTCTCGTCATGGCGACCATTGTTTTTGTCGGCGTGAAGTTTGTCAACAAATTCGCCACCGTCGCTTTAGCTTGTGTGCTCCTCTCAATCATCGCAGTGTACGCTGGAATCTTTGTCAACTTCCACGGAAACGACAACCTTTTGTAAGTGTCACTATGGGATTCATCTTGACCTTGTTTTTTTGAGTTGCAATTAGTTACTCGTCACCCTTTCACTTTCCACCTTACATGCAAAACTTGGTCCAATGTTCATTGCAAAATGTCGGTCAGATATGTTTTTGGCGGGCGACAAGGGGTGAAAATGGAAATATCGAAGAAAGGCTTACTCCTGAAACGTACCATGCGTCCACTAAAATGTATTTTAAAATATAGATTTAGTTTTTAGCGATAATTTTCCGCTGGAGGACGGTTTGTACGTTAATACTTGCATTTGAACATGGTGCTTATTCATAAAGTAAGTAATTGTACAAGTTGTAATTGTATCGTAAAAAGAGTACTATGAGTTACGAAGTTGGCCTATAGTACGAATCTTTAGTGTAAAGACCAGACAATCACGATTTAATTCTTTTGAGATAAGCTTTATTGATGGAAATCAGTTTGATATCATCTTTTCTGAAAAACATCGTATTAATTTTTTATGTAATAACAAAGCCTATGTAGGCGTTGACTTTTTTATCAGCCTATAACGCTCAAAATGATAAATTTCGAGCGAGTGGAAATTATTCTTTAAGATTACTGATGACGAATCTACGGTAGATTGATACTAATTCAATTATTTAGGAGCAGACGAGCAAAATAAATTAACTAATATTTATCCAACTAAAGACGACTTTCAAAGCGCACTGTATAATATGCCACAGCTTGATTACTTCATCCTCTTGCATCACGAGGCTTGACCCCATTCTACGCTCTTGTATAGCATAGGTTAATGCTCAAAAGGTACGAATTCTGAAGGATGAGATCAAAAGAAGATGTCCCGACCCATGTCTTAAGTCTTTGATGACAACATCCTCTCTTCCTTAAAGGGAGGAAGTCGAACAAGATGCATTACCTGAATGGGTTGAGTTCCCGGGAATGGAAAACAAATTACAAAAAGTTAGCGGTGCTGAATGTTCATCGTCACTCATTCACTTCACATTGGCAGAATCCATGTCACCCTAACAACCCAAAAACTAACACGTGTTTTTTACCCACTTGAAGCACCTCCATTCCACCCGAATACAGTTTTGTCAGTGGCGCCGTTTTGGTACACTACGTAATGTCTGCATCGGACATAAAGTTGAAGATTTTGACGCGACACTCTTAGCCAATTTGCTAATTGCATTAAGGGCTTTTAGGGGCAATTAAAGCTGCTTGACGATCTAAAAACCACCACTCCTTGAGCCATTGCTGGCTAGTTATTTTATTTACATGGTAACCCGGTTCTATAGAAAAGGAACCGGGAAAATGCGAGGAAATGATATCTAGTGAACACGTATCTAATTCTAGTCAACGTAGGGAGGATATTTCAAAGTAAGACTGGGAAAAGACGCTGGTAATATTAGTAAAATTTAGCTCTTCGGGAAACGGAATCACTAGTGATGCTTTCAAATGCTGCATAGAGTGCTAAAATCGTCCCCTTGTTTAAAGCTAGAGGGATAAAGTAAGCAGTGTAGAAAGTGCGAAGAAGGTTTTCTGCCCTAATAAGCCACTACTAACGACAATCACTACTAGTACGGACATACGGAAGCAACCTTCACATTCCCCGATTATCATTTTTCTTCAGCGGTTTTGTTATTGCGGTTTGCCAATATCTTGGTAGGTTATAGCTTATTCTAACTTTTCCATAATTTAGTTAAGAAATGGCATTGATACTTAATTTTCTTGCAAAGCGTTAATAATGTTTACCTTTCCTATGCAATAAAAGGTTAAATTATCGCTGTAAAATTTTAATATTTCGAAAGTTAATATAGTATTACGGTTTTAAATTCCTCCCTGGAAACGCACTCTCTTCAGTAGCAGCTTCTTCTTTTTCGAGTATTATCTGATTTGAAGGCAATTTTCTTCGCAAGGCACTATTAATTACTTTCTTATTTGAACCTAATTCATTACAATATGTCCACAGAATGTTTCGATACCGCGCAGAAAATTATATTTTGGATCACAAATACATGTGAAGAGTTCTTAGATCACAATAATTAATATCATGAGAGAAAACAACGAAATGGCTTGGCAAGAACGACATATGAAGTACTAAACGCTAGCTAAACACTCTTCAAATATGCAATAAATCCAGGTGAATAACGATTCCTGTGTTACGTCAAATTGAATTCCGAGAAGTATAAAAAGAATTTAAGTGAATGCAAGGGTTGTGGAGAAGTCAGGAGGTTTAGTAGTCACTATAGAAATGCTCAAATAGTGGAAGATTAAACAGAATTTTTTGAACGCCAGAAAATTACTTTGCTGAACGATTGGTTGGAACGGATTTACACTTTACCATTGAGTTGATTATTGGTCTATTGGGAATGCTATTGTACCTCTAATGCAATGGTTTCCTTTGGCATAAAAATGTATCAGAGGTAATTCATATCAAGGGAAACCAAGGCTGCGAGTGAGGAAGGATGTAGGAAAGCTATCGAATGAAAACATGTAAGGAAGATTCAGAAAAGAGATCAGTAAATATCTATATTCAAACGAATATGAGGATTAATATCGATAGTGAAATAACACTGAAACAGGTTCCATTTCTCCATTACGATAAGTCAACAAGAAGTCTGCGTTACCTCTGAAATCATATTCAAAGCTCTGCGTACTCATTGTCCTCAGTAAAAATTAAGAAAATGTGTGCGTATGTAATATGGAGACGGTCTCCTTTAGGTTGTGTGCGTGGAGATAGCCTCCGGAGCAGGAGTAAAAACTATCATAAGCTTCTAATGAGCTGAAAACCTTCGAATGGGGCAAGCAAACAAGAGGTGTTGCGGCGTGAGCGGATTGGGGTACAACTTATTTGCTTCTCGCTCGACTAACCCCTGTCTCGCGCTCGAAAGGAACGCCACCTCTCCCGGCGATCCCTTTGAAAGAAAAAGTTTGCCAAAAAAAGGAGAAAAAAGGAAACAAGGAAAAGGGTCATGATGAAGTGTTTCGACAGCCGGGCTCGCAATAAAAACGCCTCATGCCTTGTGAGCTCATCGATTTGGCAAGCGAACTTGCCATTCTTCGTCGTCCCTCGGGATCTCACTCCCTCCCTGGGGTCCCCTGACACCCCTCCTGGCTCCGTCCCCGCCCCCCTTTAGCCCCTCCCACCGCCACGCGGCGCGGCATTTTGCAAGGAGATCATGAGCACCCGCTCGTTTGCATTCACGCCTCCCCACCCCCGCCCTCTCCCCATCCTCCCCAAGGGGAGGTGAGCAAGGTCAGCCGACCACGAAGCTCCCCTGTTACTTTGGAATGGCACCAAAACAAATATGAACAATCATGTTGGTGTACACATTTTTAATAGCCCAGGCAATGAACTTGCGTGCCAGGAGAGTAAGGGAAGAAAAATATACCGACAGCGATTGATTAAGGAAGCATTGTATTCCAGCCCCGGGTTGAAAGAAGGGAGGAGATTGTTGCATCAATCACCCAGCGCAGGAGAAAGAAAGAATGAATTCATACATCTCTCAGTTATACATTATCACAGGAATTCATAATGCTAATAATCCCGGCTTAACCATTATTTCTTACCGCAAGACCTCACTGCACGTATTTGCACTCATGTTGGCCACCACCTTTAACTTCTTTTGCAGTCCCCGCCATCATACATAAAAGAAACCAATTAAATTTCTCTTCCCAAGGATACAGGCATAAATGTAAATGTTTGGATTTGACATCACTTACTCATCAATACCCATTGAAGAGAGCCCCTCCCGCCTCCGACATTTACCTTTCCAAACGCCCCACCCCACAACTCACTGGCTCGAAGCTCACCAACTTCATTCCTCATTAATCCAATATTAGCCACTACCTTCAAATAAAATGTTGCTGCATTGGAAGATAAACTCAGGCCTTTAAATGCCAATCTATACCTTGGCCTACCCAAACACAATTTTCTCTCCAATCACCCCCTGAAATCCGTGCGTTGGCCAATCCGCGTACATAAATTCTTTTACATTATTTGGAATCTATAAATACTTTCCCCTCCACTACCTCCTTCTCTGAAATCACTTCCCTAGATGTCCCAATGTTCTTCCTCGATAACATATTCCATGCCTTAATCCAATCAACAAACAATAATGTCTTCACTTTAATAGTTGTCGTCCTCTGCATACTGGACAGTCTAACTCCCATTTTCTTTTTATCCGTGATCACCGAAGATGTAATAATCCCAAGTCCCTTAACATGCTACTTTCTAGACTTTTTATCTCTCTACTCCGACATGACCAACCAAGTTTTCCCTGCACAGAAAAATTCTCCAACACACATAAACACCCGAAACCTCTTGCAATTGCAAACACAACAGTCTTTATGTTTGTGTGGCCCGCTTCCCTGGTGTTCATTCACTCAGATCTAACCTAAAAGTTTTTTTTTCCAATGCCTTCCGAAGACAAAAGCGCCACCAAAATACCATCCGAATTGCTCTCTGTAGTACTTGAACGTCCCCTAACTCTTTCCGTGATAGTATTCTTAAGACCATTTGGGCCTCTTTTTAAATCCCCACCAATTCTCAGAATCCTTCTCGAATCCGTGTCCCCGCGCCAGATACAGAACTTGCTCCTTACTCTTCACACATCCCCTTTCCCGACTATACCACATCACCACTCTTCCCCTACCCTGCCTAAAACTTTGTTTGCTTTCCTTTGCGTCCATTTTTCCTGACGGCCACATTCCGAAAGCCTCTAAATCTTGTACTACACTTACCTCCAGGTTTTCAATCTACGGCTTATCCCCCTCACTGGTTTTACGATCTACAAAACTCTGCTCCACATTAAAGTTTTCAATAGGAGATACCTGTCATCAACTGCTACTTCTTTATAAACGTTTCTTAAACTGGCACAATTCTTCTTTTTAATGTCCCTGATGTTCTGCTCACCATCTTCCAAAACACCTCACAAATGAGTGAATTGTTCAACATATTCTAGTTTATCTTCTCCAACTTTAATGTTTGTCTTAACCTTCCAATTTCTTGATAATCTCAAAATCTTCGTTTTCTTATCACAAATTTTCACCGCATACCTATCTCACTTATTCTGTAATGTGAAAGTCTCAATTTTGGTTGACTGGCTAGCTGATCGTTGATCATTCCAAATTTAGCAATTTGAAGGATTTCCGACAGTGAATTGAAAGGACCGGTAACCACGGCCGTATGAATATTATGGGAAGAATCAACCCAGCACAAACCAGCTTCCACGACCCTCTCCATGCCTTCTTTGCAATTCCCTTCGTATATAGTAACGAACAGGTGATAATGGATATCCCTGTCTCCCCCCATTTCCTCCCCCATCTAGCCCTGTCCACACCGAATTCACTATCTGCACCTCACTGGTCTATTACCTCTACCATGTAACTTCTCTGTACCTTCTTTTTACCTTGTCAGATCCCCTTCTACTTCGATTAATATGTTGCCCTTTTAGGTAAACCACTCATTTGGAAAAAAAGAGTATAAATAGATTTTCCTTGTTTAGGTCCTGACACTTCCTTACTCTTGCTTTGCAACGAGCACGTTTCGCCCAGTCTACGTAAACTCTACATATCATCGAACGGTGTTTTCCACCATACTTCTTTCACCTTATTAGTATCTGTCCTCAGTTTATTGTTTAGCTCTTTATACTTTCTTATACCTAATTCCGTATTCTCGTTCTTCCATTTCTTTCTTTCCTGTATTCATCTTCGTAATCATATTTTCTCTAATCCTCAACTCCTCCTCAACCTCTTTTTATCACGACCATGGTTCCGTTGCAAGACAAAGTCATCGCCTGATGATGTTGACTTGCAACGTGACTATGGTCGTAAAAGATAAAAAGCCCAGTGGAAATTGCAATGTTAGTCTTTATTCACTTCCTACCAAGGACTTCCCCCAAGTAACGCCTGAGACATTGTATTTTTATTTACACTCCCAACTGTTTAGTTCGCCATTTTTCTTATCCCTTATTTAAGATACTCTTCCCGTCCTCTTATCCTCCTCCAGAATTTTATTAACTGCCTTCTGGTACTCCTTTCAGAACGCCCGAGTTACGTTCGTTTGTGAGAACACTTTCCCTTCATCACTATCTTAAATTTGACATTACTCTTCAGGGGCCCTGATTTTTGACCCGAATCCACCAACACTTCCGGGAAATTGCAGTGAGTTGATCAATCTATTCCATAAAGGTTTGTACTTCGTTGAAAAGCGAAAAGCCAGTTATAGCATCGGATTGTTCTCCCTGATGATACTGATCTATTGGGCCGCTGCAGTTACGGAACAAAAACTCTGTAGTATCAAAATCGAACGAACATATTTTAGACTAATTTTCTTAGCATCTATTGTTTCCTCGTGTCATCTCGATAAATTCCCCAGCCCCTCATTGTTTCCCCTAGGCTATCTTTAGTATCTACCTGTATTTAAACGTTCCTGTGAATTATGGCCCTTTGGAACCAAAATACTCTGAATACCACGCTTCAATTTAAAGAAGTTTGGGCGGGCATGCTGTAGAACTAGATGATTAGTAAACACACATTGGGTCACCATGAAATTTCACTTGAAAGCCTGGGCTAGAAAAGGGATATTATCGAACTGAAACCAGGCCGCAAGGCAATGGTGCGCAAATAGCTGCAAGGAAAGGCATAAGTAATTGCTTTCGCAGTCCTCCAGCGCTATCTCCTCATTTTTCTATAAAAGGAGTACATATGAATTTTAATCAATTTAACGACTTATCTTTTAAATCCTTTAAATTTTCTTCTCTACTGATTTCTCTGTAATACAGATTCAAGTCTCATGATTGCATCCTATTTTTGCGTGCCTTACTCTTCCAAATGTTTAATTGTAAGATAAATTGAAGTAATTTCGATGTTGTGGTCAACCGGATTCGAATATCAAAGGATTATTTTATCCGCAGGAGTTATTTGGTCCTCGAAATTAAAAGTGCTATCGTCTTTGTGTGGGCTTGGAAAATAAATTACAATATTCTTTCCATTACAATAAATTTAAGCTTTTATTAACAGGTGGAATATGTTAATTGGGTCAACTCACCATGGAAAATAGGAGTAATGTCTCAATTACACTATATTAATCATTATTACATTGCTTCAATAATTACTATAATCTTAATACTTGATTTAATATTTCAGACGACGTCGATTTGATAGTACGAGATTGTCATGTAAATCTCCGAAAAAGAACTCCAAAAGAGAACGCGTGTTTTGATAATAAAGCTGATAAGTGTGTACTTGTTCCAAAATACTTTTACAACTTGAATATGGGTCATTTAACACCCTACGCAGGACCTAATTCCTGATTTAAACTTGGCTCAGAAAAAAGGTTTGTGAAAAATCCTCATGAAAGAACAGAAAGTGTCACACTATTAATGGAAAACCGGCACTTCAAGCCACTGGAAATACGAAGATTACTTGTAAGACTTTTAGATCCGGTTTTATGTCTGGTGAAATCAAGTTGTTAGTTAAGGTTAGTTAACTTGACATGGAGACTACTAAGAAATCCGATTTCATAAAGAAATTATGTTGCTCAGTAGTGAATGAGAGCATAGTAACCGTAGCAGCATTGTCTGTTAGTTATTGAGATATAGTATAATGGTCGATTTGGAACTCAACTAGCGGTCATAAAACTGAGTTTTGGCCTTAACTGGAGGTTAATCCTTAGTTTAATGAGACAGCATAAAACCTGACCTTTAACCCCTACTCGACAACAAAAGTATGTATTTATCACTAACACTGAGTGAGTAACCCTCGGTATTCTAAGCATAGCTGAGCTATAAAGCATAGCACGTAGCACTGAATTTCATTGGTTGGAAAAAACACAACCAGAAGTTAATGAAAATAGACTGCATAGCAAAATGGTATGAGAAATCATATTTCCCACGCGAAATGCATGACCGCCACCGGATAACGCAGCGACTGGTCCAACTTCCTGATAATAAAATGATACCGAATACCAATAAGAATCAATAACACTAAGCGTTAGTATCTAACACCCGCTGCCACACTCGTGGGTGGCGGGTAAGATTTCAAGTAGAAAATACAGGTAAAAATAAACGCCCATTGTAAAGTAGATTTTTTTTAGATATTTCGCAGTGATTATGCTTAACAGTTTTATGTGCGCCACCAATGATCCTGCCGCCTTCTTATACACACTCTCCTCTTTCCCCAATTCATTCTTGTGCAGCATGTGCGTCCTCGGGAAGCGACTGCTGAAGGACGTCCCCATGGACAACTGCACGAAGGAGGTGGGCTCGCCACTCTACGGGATCTTCTGCACCAACACGTCATCCACCGGCGCGCCCCTCGGCTGCGATCCCTACTTCGAGTCCAACAACGTCAGCATCGTCCGAGGCATCAAAGGACTGGCCAGCGGTGTTTTCCTGGGTGAGGGAATGCGACGCATTGCAGCCCGAACATGCGCCTCGTTCTAGTGCTAAAAATTTTCCATGCTCGACGCACCCTCGGTAACCGAACCGAAATTTATGATTTCATATCGGTTTCACGTCTTGGCGAAATGGTATGCATATTTGCTGCTCGATTTCACTCCTCAGCTGAGTGCGAAACTTTTTTTATTCATTTCATTTCCCTTCTGAAGAGAAAAATTCAAAAGTATGATATGTTATTTATCCTGAAAGGGTTCTTGTTTAATTTAATTTGTCCCCTTTACACGCCGTGCCCTTTATGAGCAATGAAAGTCTAAAAAAGAGGATAAAACCCGTCAACAGACCTTCTTAGAGCCGGTTTAATTGACTGTCCAAAGTTTTTTTTTAATACCCCTCCTCAATATTCTTAAATGCGATGGTTATAAGCTGAGTGAATATAATATCAACTCGCAAGGAAAGCAACTACAGGGTTGACATTTTATTTGTATTTTTTTCGTTTCAGTGTAGAACGTTTTGTCGTAAATTATTAATATTAGGGCATTTAATGGAGTGCTCTTGAGGAATGTTCCTTTTATCCAGCAAAATACTTAATTTTATATATTTGTTTCCGTTATCATCTTAATGTAGTCTGTGATACACACATACCCCTCACCCCATTCCCTTTGGAACTTCTTCAGAGGGATCACTTGCTTGTTGAGAAGGGTGTTATTGCATGACTGGATGAGGCTTTGGTATACTACTAAATAGTACTACTAAATGTACCAAAACCAGGGTCCTGTAACTGCTAGCAGGGAGTTTTGAATGAGGGACAAAGGCTGGTTGGAGCTTGTGCTATGTGTATCTTTCGTTACTCATGAAAACTGTTTAATAAAAAATGTCTTCTGATAAAATCTTTCTATGGAGAAGAAAAAAACAAACACAGAACCCACATGAAGTGAATGGTTTTTGTATCATTTTGATCCAAATGTTTTCTCTCCAGAGTGCTCAGCACTGCCAGCATGGGGAGCTTCATTGTCTCCACAGTTAGCCTCATTGCATTTAGCTCCTGCACCTCAACAAATATTTCACAACAGGGGGTGCCTTTACTTTGTAACATGACTGAAATGGAAAAACACAGCTATCGCTCCAAACAAATTTGCTTAGAATCATTTCATTCCTAAGTTGGTTTCATTATTGAATCTGTAATAGTGTTGCTCTCCAAATTAGCTTCATTGTCATCAGGAATTGAATGAGAAGCCATTAGAATTGATTCATACTTGAGTTTCTGTTCTAGATAACCGCCCTGGTCCAAAGCACCTGCACTTCTGGAGCTTAAATATCATTTGAGGGTCTCATTCAAGGGTTATGTTAGGGCCGGTTCTGAGAAAGGGCAGTGAAGTTGTGAACAGCACTGAATATTCCATACATTTGTTCTTCAAATGCATTCATATATGACTGATTTATACTCTTATATTGTGAACACATACTCTAAAATATATTACAAATTTAACTTCTGAACTCTTTCTGTCATATTTTGTAAGCATTTTTGTCTTAAAACACTTGGCATCCAAACCATGTGCAATTCAACATTTTCTACCTCTTTTTAGTACTTCTATGCATACCTATCTATAACTTTTTTAACTAATCAATTTAATCTTTTTCTAAAATAGCTATTGGCAATCAGTTTAAAAATATTAAATTATTTACCAGTAAATGATTTGTTCAATAGTTGTTCATATATGAAAAATTATGTCATACTTTCATGGGATGAAGCTTGGCAGCTCAATGGGTTGGAAGTGAATATAGATTTTCAGCATTTGAAATGTTGCCATATATTTTTACGGTTTGTCTTTGTGATACACCGTTTAAACTACTTCTAATTATTGTGTTCAAGTAATACCTCAGTCATCTTGTTTCAACACATTTTGATTGTTTATATATCCATACACTTTGGATTTAGCATAGCTTCATGGGAAATTTCACAATTTTTGACCTCTGAAGGCAAAACGTCTTCCAATCCAGGTGTGATTTAGCTGAGTGATAAGCAGCAACTGGATGTATGTGTCTCGTAGTGTGTTGTATTTCCAAAGATCTTAAAGGTATAAGAGTGAACATAATGTGCTTCCTTCATTACCTGATGACAAATAAAATCAAATGAGTGGGACCTTTTAATTCCTTTTCCTAGATAATACCATATGTTACCGGACATTACACAGTTCCTTTAAAATGTTCTTTGGTTTTGTTACTCCATTGTTGGTCAATGTAGTCTTAAAACAAGCATTAAATGGTGACTGGCAGGCTATTATAACTACTTTGTTGAGTTTGTCCTATATTGTGTAAGAGACAGGTATAATGAATCTGAATGAATGTGTAAAATGTGTACACATTCCATTTGGAGAGAAGAATTTTTTTGAACAGCAGAGAATACTTAATATTCACCCTTTTATGTATGATTTGAAGTGTAAACACTGATTTTTCAAGTCTAAAAGTGTTTAGAAAAAATAATAGATTAATAATTGATTACTGAATCTATGAAGACTTCAAAGCCATTTCTACTTGGTACTAGTTGAAAATTATAAAATTACTGCATTCATAAGAAAACAGTCAGGAAAAAGTAATTGTCACTGGTCCTTTCTTTCACATCCTCAGATTCTTTTAAACTGAAATTAAATAAGAAATATTACAAAATTATGGTAATCACAACTGAAATTTGATCATTTGTAGGTTATTAGATAAAATTATCTTTTATTCAGGAGACTCAAAGAAGAAAACCTGTATGACCATTACTCAAAGCAAATGGTAATCATGTTTAAGGGTAGAATTAAGTTATTTGCCTTTTGGAATGAATTTCAGGAACTCATGCATAGAAAAAAGAATAAAAATCGATATAAAACTGTATTTCCTTAATTAAGGTATAACTGAATTTAGATAAATAAATCACCACAAGCATTAAATTTGGAAATTTTGACCCATGTAAGTACCAATTATAAATGTCTTTGAAGTCTTCACATACATTTCTTGGTAGAGTACAATTTAAAACCAGAAAAGGATAATTATCGGAGAATAAATATTGGATTAATTTTCCAATTCTAAAAGTGCTTCATCAACTTATGCCATAGGTAGGGATTGGCATATTTTATATTCTAAATTGTATACTCCCATATTTAATCAAAATATTGTAAATACTGCCAATTGATTGGAGTGAAAAATAGGAAATGATGATGGTTATCAGGTTGGCTGATGGTACGAGGGTCATCCGGAAAGTAGTACCCGTTCGTGCCGCATGAAGTGCTGACGACGCGAGTAGCCGCTGGACGAGGTCAGATAGCTTCAGTGGCTTGTCTGCCTTCTCTGAACCAAGTTGCGTGACGCTAGCATTGCCTGTGTTGTTTCTGTGATTGTTTACAATGTTTAAAAAAATTGAGAACGCCGCCAGTTGTGAAGTGAGGGCAGTGATTAAATTCCTCAATGCAAGAAACGTTCGCCCATGTGATATTCATCGCCAATTAAAGGAGGTGTATGGAGACAATGTAATGGACGAGTCGTCTGTTCGGCGGTGGTGTCGCAACTTCAACATGGGGAGGGGGAACACACACGACGATGAGCGTTCGGAGAGACCGTCTGTCATTACAGACCAACTGGTGAGCTCAGTTGGCGAATTCGTGAGGAACGATCGGCGCGTCACAATTGATGACATCTGTGAGCATTTTCCCAATGTTTCTCGAACAATTGTTCATGAAATTGTTAAACACCATCTGCATTATGCAAAAATTTGTGCAAGATGGGTCCCTCGCGTATCTCAATGAGCTGGCGGCGAAGGACTATGCAGCAGGAATACAGAAACTTGTCACACGTTATGACAAATGCCTTAATTTGCTTGGAGATTATGTTGAGAAGTAGTTTAAAGTATCCTCTTTCAAATAAAATTTTTTATGTTTGTTAATATTTACTTTTGTGTCTTTATTTCACGAACGGGTACTACTTTCCGGATGACCCTCGTAATTGCCTCTGTCTCATGAAATACTGTGCTTCCAATGCACAAGTGTCAAAGAGGCACACTTCCTTAACACCATTTGCATTCTCTCTTGTTCCTCACCAGACAATATTGCTGACAGCATGCTGGAGGATGGGCAGTACATTGCGAGATCCAAAGACCCTGAGGAGATAGAGAGGCTTGAGCGTCCCCCGTACAACCAAGTCTATGCTGATATCACCACCTCCTTCACCATACTCATTGGAATCTTCTTTCCATCTGTCACAGGTTTGAATATACTCTATATTTATGGGTTCAGAGTAGCCATAAATATATACTCTTATATCAAAGATATAATAGTAGTCATTAAATCAATCATGTCTCGCATGACATGATGGAGCATCAATGCATAAATAAATATAATTTTGTAATATCAAATTATTAATGTAATATATGGCACTTGGGTGTCTTCATCAATATCATAATCATATGACCCTATAAAAAGGTACAGTGTGTATGAAGTAAAATGTGGCACTTCTTTTGGATCAAAAAGGTAGACATTTTGAATCCAGAATAATGAATGAAGAGAAGGCCTGGTCAAACGGTATACCGATTCCCAAATGGAAAAACTTCTGATTGGGTGCACATTGCAGCTTCACAGCTGTTTGAGAATAAGGGGACCTACCCAGGTTATTCAGAGCTTTTGGAAATCATCAGGCATAAGAAGAAGATAACACAGCTCATTAATATAGATTTCAAATCCCACCCTACCATCCTATTCGTCTCCATATGAGAAGGCAAAAAAACAATGTAAACAACACTTAAAATTTAATGTAAATTAAATGTAAAGTAAACACTTAATCCCCCCCCCCAACACTTCCTTTGCTTCCTCTGGGCTTTCCTCCCCAGTGATGAGTTTTCTAGAGAGAAAAGGAGGAGGGAGAAGTGGAGCTAGGATATCCAACTTAGAAAGGAAAAAAAATGAAGATATTAGACAAGTAATGTACATGAAATGATCAGTTGTGAAAAGAATCCGGAAACAATCTAATCTCTCCAATATTAGGGTAGTTTTCTAAGAGTAGATGAGGAAATACAGCCAAGAACTTTCTTAAAATTACCACCACCAGGAAGGAAGTAATATGGAAAGCCTAGGAAAGCATGGATAGCAGAAATAACCTTGATAATGAGAGATCGAGGCTTGAAAGAGGAAGTTTGCAATGACTGGCAAGACTGGAGGATGGGAATACAAGGTAATCAATGAAAATTGGAAAGACACTTAAAGAGTATGAGTAAGTTTCTTATAATATAATGTAAATTGATTATTTCAGAAGGAAATGGTTACTGCCACATTTCACTCATCAATGCTATCTGGCATTCATTGTTCTGATGCATGAAATAAATATCCCCTCTTGCTTTTTCTCCAGTTCATATAAAATGAATTATTCTTCATTTCTGTTTAGGAAAAAGATAATAATAGAAATGCAAAATGAATGGGTAAGAGTCTTTTATCATGGATGCATTGAAAACTAAACAGGTCACTAGCTCTTTACGAGGAAATAGACACTGAACATAAGTGTTGAGTCGTTCATTTTTTAAGTTTTAGAGGTTCATTAGATCATCAAGTGCTTGATTGACCGGAACACAGGGGCTCCCTTAAGAACTATTTATCTGGATTTTAAAGAGAGGGTTTTCCACCTTGTTTACTTCAGTTATCATCATCGAAATTGTGTCCTCTCTTCCCATGTGTAACACTTGATTTTTCTCACCCACCCACAGGAATAATGGCTGGCTCAAATCGTTCTGGAGACTTGGCAGATGCCCAGCGTTCAATCCCAGTTGGTACAATTTGTGCCATCCTCACCACATCTACGGTTTACCTGTCATCGGTGCTCCTGTTTGCTGGAACAGTGGACAACCTGCTCCTCCGGGACAAGTGAGACACGGTTGCCATTGGGCAGCAGCTTTAGTTTAATCCCATTCCTGGGAGGGGGAGGGAAAGGAGGAGGGAGAAGAAAACTCCCTCACCCCCATCCTCTCTCTCTCTTGAAACCCTCTTCTTCCCCTCCAGCCGAGGGCATGGTTTATCTAAGGGTTGTTGTCTGAAAGGTGGAGGTGAAGGGGGGGTGGTGGTGGGAATGTCATTTTGGGAAAGGAGCAAAGCACTCTAAATCGCATTGTCTGTTGTTGTTCTCTTGTAAGGGGTGCCTGGGCCTTTTATGCTTTGTTTGATGGGCTGATGGTGTCCTTACATGTGTGGGCCTTTATATGTGTTACCTGTGGCATGGCAATCAGGCATTGATTAGGTACTCAACATTGGCTCTCACGTGAAATCATATCTATGTGCATGCATGTGAGTATGGATGCCCAGGATTGGTCCACCAATAGCCATTTTCTTTGATGCTTCACTTTTCATTAAATTATTGGTCACAATGTCCCTATAAATTTTTAAAGCAGAATTTGTTCAGAAGTCATTCATGCGTATTTTTGGGATATTCTAAGTCAAGCATTGAAGGCTACTTTATTTTGATGCACATTAATGTACCCTTTGAGCAATTACTGACTGGGCATCCATTCACATATGCTGAGTGTGTGTGCTTCATTGATGTCTGTGTTCATGTCTCTGGTTCTTGACCAATCTATCTTGAATGTTGTCGCAGACTTTCAGAAAGTCAAATGGGTGACAGCTGTCTCAAAATGCTGTGCATGCTTATGCCCCAGAAATATATTGAGATATCGACCCATGGATATTACAAGTTTTGTCTTTAATATAAATCACTTTTTTTTTGTCCTCGTTTAGGGTACATTTGTCATACCTTGATTCTAAAGCCTTATCTCCACCTACCCTTGCTTGGCAGAACAATGAAAATGAGAAATTTAAGTCATCATTGGCATGGTTGATTACTGGGCATAGTATGAGCATGTCAATACTTCATGAAGTTGACATCTGTTGGTATTTTCTCTCAGAGAAAGAACAAGAACTCAGCTACAGTTCCATGGTAGGGTGACTCAGTTTCTAGATGCAACCATTTAATACTGCACCAGCCTTAAAATAAAGTAAAAAACTCTCTCAAACAGCAAAATCCACCGGGTAAAGTAACCTCTGATCCTGGAACCAATTGTTTTCTGGGAATGGCTGAACCAATGAGCGCCATTCTGCTTCCTCTTTTCGACTATTACAATGATGAGGTTTACATAAATATTCTATTGTTTTAGGCTTCGCTTTGTGGAAGTATTTAATATCCATACTAAAAAGAAAGACTCGTACTTTTCCACAGAAATCTGTGGAAAAGTATGAGTCTTTCTTTTTAGTATGGTTACATAAATATTCACCATTCTCAGCTAATTGGAGGAAAATCATCATTATAGCTCATGTAACTTTATAACATTCTTTTCCTCTTTTTAAGTAGAAAATATATTTTTAATGCAAATGATGTCATGAAGCGTTGCTTTTCATGCTGAAGTGTGTGTGGTAATAAGGCATATATTTATTTCAGTGGCATTGCAAAAGCCTGAATTTAACACACCACTATTCTATGTAATCAGTTTCAAAGGATAAAAAATCAGTGGCTTTGCTGATTACTTTTTCAGACCAATATTACGTGAATCCAGCTTCAAAGTGGGAGTAGCACACACAAAAAGTAGAAGCTCATGATGATAAAATTGGTGATTGATGTACCGATCAGTGATTGGTGTACCAATGCATTAATTATTATGAGTTATAGCAAATAATGTAATTACTAAATACATTATCATATGCTATCATCTTAAATCATAGATCAGCACTGCTGTAAAATGACAGCACATAAAAATTTCATTAGTATTGTCATCCCTTCAATCTTATAGGAATGTGTCTTTTACCCAATATTTATTTGCTCATTTACTTTGTTTGGAGTTAGAATGTCATGAAAAGTAATTCCTTTTTTCTATAATCTTATTTTCCCATAACTCTGCTAGACTTAAAGAAAATACAATTTTACAGCCCTATTTTCATTCATTTTCCAACCGTTTATTGATCAGGCTGACTTTGCATAACACAATACTTCATTGGCCAACTCTTAATGTTTTCTCCTTGCAATGGTATTCCATTTATAGGAATTCCTCTTTCTACCAGGATGTGACACAAATATTGACCCTTTTACAAATAAGTTTCATGGTCCTATATTTTCCTCAAGTATATGCATGAATTTCCTTTGTATCATTCAAATGGCCTCTTGCATATTGGCACATAAGAGCATCTCTCTGCTTCTTTTTTCTATGCCCATGCCCTTGAAAAGTGTATTGGGTGGATCTTGAGGGACACAGGGAATTAGATGGTATGCAGTATTTAACCAAGGGTGAGATGTTACACTGATAAGGATTTTTAGAGAGAGTAGTGTAAATCCTTCTGCACTTATATTTTTTTGTTTCACTCACCTTGACAAGATGAGGCACCCATTCATTCATTTACAATACTTCCAAACGTCTTAAGAAATACTAAAATATCCTAAATGTAAATAGTCAACTAATTATATTTTTTGTTTTTTATGGCTGGAAAGGATAGTTAAGAATTACTTGATCAGGATGATGATAGACCTTTTAAATTTATATTTATAATATACTGTCATTGTGGAAGGCAAATATTTAATTACAATTTGTAAGATATATATTTATCTTTTTAATGTTTTGATCCATGGCATGTTTTTACTTTAAATGATGCTATTTTCTCCCTCTCTCTAAAAATTAGGGACTCTCGTCCACAGTACTCATTGATTACAAATGTATTTCATTGATTCATTACAAAGGGGATGGAATATTTTTAGGGTGTTATATTTAATGTGTTTAAAATCTGTGATAAAATCAAGGAAATTGTCAAAGATGTACTCATTAATGTGACAGCAACACTCTAGCATTGGTGAAGAGGAAGTCAGCATGGCAAGAGTAGGAGGGAGGGGAGAATGAATAGAAGTCAGAGCTGCCAAAAGACTTGCATCAAACCACAATAAAATTAATGCAAGGGCTAACTACGGTATCTCCCAATAACAGCAAAGTTTGAGGATTGTCTTAAGCCTCGGCATAAATACATATGCCATAATATTTTTTACAGTTCTGCAGTTTTATTGTTTACCTTTGTATCGATAATTGTTGCAGAGGAGCTGTATACAAAAATAATTACATTATATTAGGCTCTGATTTTAGCTCAAGGAGATATATGTTTTCACTCTTGAATTTTAAAGCTTAAAAAAAAATTTCGAGTTGCATATCAATTGTATGCCTCTTACTTTTTGTCTTTTCATTTTAAAATGTTTCCTTTTAAATATCATAAATATCAATATTATATTCAAATAAATAATTAAATTTTTCAAGGATAGTTGGCGAAAAAGCATCGGCTCAGAATTTTTTGTTTAACTAATCAGTAAGCACATACCTTTGTAAAAAAATGAGCATGATGGCAGATGGAGAAGAAATGAGAAGTTAATATGATGGTAGATGAAAAATGTATAAAAAATAGAAAAAATTCCAAAAAGAATTTAAATAGTGTCAAGGGTTATCTAGACTGTAAGGCATGAGTAATTGGTAAAGATAGTGGTCCTGTGAGCTATGCTATATCAAATATTAGTAATGTATGCAACATATGGGACATGTGTAGGAAGTAACCCCTAAAAGGTCAGCCAAAATGGACATCATCATTCCCTAGTTTGTGCAACATTCAAGTTGAAAAATCCATGAAAATCCATTTGTTTAAGAAATATTTATGTAACATGATGTTGGTGTGGGCTTTTCATTGTATATCAGCTTATCTATAGAACATGAGAAGAATGACCAATTAGTTCGATGATATTAGTCCATTTTTATAAATTATTGCAGCCATATTTTTTAAATTTCATACTAGCATTTTAATTATTTCTTTTGGTTTATTTTATACTGCTGTCAGGTAAATGTTCTTAGCTATCAGTTATTCCTATGGTACCCTGGTAGATACACATGGCATCAGCTGAAAATTCCTCACTATATTTTCATCATTATTACTAAGGGACAGATTTCTTTCGTCTTTCCTTCTCAAATAAGGGTACTAAACCCATTTTGTGACTCATCCAAATACTCTTGTAATCTTATTTCATCTCTATCTCCTGAAGTTCTCATTAATTAAAATCATTTACCCCTTTGAGTCGATGATTTCTCAATCACCTCATTGCTTCCAGATACTCAAAAGAAGAGCCTTCAATCCCAACTGTTAAATTTACTATACAGTAAACACCAAACAAACTCCTGCCATAGTTGAAGATTTACAGAATGAAATTCCTGTGACATAGAATGACACACAATGCATGTACAAAAGGTTTTAAGGGATAATTGGATGCCACCGGCATTCTTTGAAGAGCATTCATGTTAATTTACCTAATTAATTAAAATATAGACTATGTAAATGAGCCACTTGAGATAACAAAATGTTTTGGCTAATGATGTATTTAGCTTTATTAAAGAGGGTAAAATGTTTTGCCAAGTTTTCTTTGGGCTTTATTAGGCATGAATAGAAAGATATCATTTGGCCATCTCCTCAAATATATGGCCATTAAAACAATGAAGTCCAATATTCATTACTGGTGAAAAGGTAATCAGATTCTCTTCTGTGCAAGTGTAGGCAGATAGTCCTTGTCTTGATTGAAATTATTTGGTCCTTCATATATATCTGCAGAATTCTTGATCATTCTAGGAAAGTAAAGAAGTTTGGAATTAAGGGTGTGGTAGTGCCAAAATCCAAATGACAAAAACTATGAAACAATCGCAACTCAAAAATTGTTTTAGTTAGAAATCTGTCCTCACATTTTCCATTAACTGTTATTTTTTCATGAATATAAATAGCAACAATCTCCATTACTGTAGCAGTCATTTAGGGATTTTTAAATTATTTCCATAAGAGCTTGTATGCATTTTCTGAATTAATTTTTAAAATTTCAAAATGTATGTGAAATAACAGCAGTAATGAATAAACTTCTCAACAGAGTATACATAGGAAATAGGTTAATTGTGATAGAATGGGGGGAATGTGGGAGGTTTGGGATTTTGAGTGTGTGTGTGGGTCCACACACACACATATATATATGAAATTAGAAATAATGGAAAGGGATAGGAACACATATAGAAGACAAACACAGGAGAGGTGGGGAAGGTGGAATCGAGCTTATCTTTTCGCGCTTGTGATTTGCTCGATGCTTCTATTTCCATGTGAATGAATATTTGTTCGCCATATGGCACATTGTCATGTGTGTGTGTGTACATATATATAAAATATCCCCATTGGGATTGCATTTCTGAAAATGCTGTTGTTAGCAAATCTGCAGGACCAAGTATTTTTACTCGCCATAAGAGATTGAAAATGAGCACGGGACAAGAGAAGAAAATCTGCCACCTCTTCAAGCTTCACCAAAGGGGATAATTTAGATCAAGAACTATGTAATTAATTATGTAATTAGAATGTGAATTTTTATATGATGGTCTCAAAAAATAGATAAACTAATCTGAAATGATGAATTGGCAAAGCTATGGTGTTTGAGAAAATATTCAGGGTTGCTACAAGCCTGGAAATATGAAAAAATAAGTATATTACGCAGAATGGTGTTGTATTAGACCTGAATATTTATTAAATAAACTGGAAATTTTCAGGTTTGAGTGAAATTCAACATAACAAATGTTGATGCAATAAATCCAAAATACTAGTTAGTTGTATAAATTTGCAAATCTAAAACAGCATATAGTCATGTGTGCTGCAGCATAATTCTATGACCTGAATACAGTATAGTTGCCTTGGGTTGTTGGGAGTAATATTCTAATTGGAAAACTGCAGAGATAGATTTTCACTCGTAAAAGTGTCATCCAGAATGATATTTTCATCTGGGGAAATTAATATGTTGGCCTGGTAAATGGTGGGGGAGATTCATGAATCCAGAGCGGTGGCAACCCTGTCGGGATGCATCGATTGGGTGCGCATAATGTTGGGGAGGAATATGGTATGTGAATGTATGAGTGCATGAGTGTTTGCAGTGCGGCTCCTGAATGTGCACCCTCCATCCGTCCCCAGGTTCGGTCAGAGCATTGGGGGGAAGCTTGTGGTGGCAAACATCGCATGGCCAAACCAGTGGGTCATCCTCATTGGCTCCTTCCTATCCACCCTCGGGGCCGGCCTGCAGTCTCTCACTGGTGCTCCCAGACTCCTTCAGGTGGTGGCTTCTTCCTCTTCTTCTTCTTCTTCTTTTTAATAAGATCCCTTCTTCTCCTAAACATCTCCCACCCTCTGGCCCCTTCTAACAAGCCCCCATCCAATAGTGTGAAACACATTTTTCATGAAGAACTTAGATTTTAAGTGATGGTTGGTTTGTTGTTTGAAAGTGGATGGCCTGGGTGTAGAGTTAAAGAACTTTGCAACTCATATTCATCCCATGGACAGAGAGAGACTGGTTTCACTAAGAATTATTGTTTTAAAAAAATATGGTTGCATATATATCTTATTTTCCTCTCTCTGTAGACATATCTGGTGGTTTGTCTGCCCTTGGGATCCTGAGAAGCCAGTCCTGCCTCTTGTCAGGTTTCCCAAGGGCTGAACCACCAGGTTTGATGTAACACCCATGCCCAAAGCAAGATTCAAACCCATGACCTTTTGGTTATCAGGCAAGTGCTTCACCCACCTGACTATAAATATATACATACGTATAATTTAAATTTCCTTCAATGTAGTCTAATTGCAATTTTAGATTGCCTATCTGGCCACTAGGCATTTCTACATTCCATGAAAGAGCTGTATCAACTGACATGCATTGAAGAAAAAGGTTCTGAGAAGCATGTAAGACTCTTGTTCCAAGGGATAACTGCTGGCCAATGTCACCACATTGTACAGCATCGCTTACTGTTGATCATAATGGCATTTACTCCAGCTGCAGATGCAACTTATCCATGTGACATCAACACTGAGGTGTTCTCATTGAGTTAATTTTACTGCAGAGTGGTATGACAATTTTTGCCCCATTGGCTGGCATGGTTAAAGAGTTAGCAGATGTGTATTGTTAACTATTATCAATTTGTTAGATAATTAGTGTGTTCATCCAATGAGTTTAATATAAAACAATATCAATCAGATCGATGCCATCTGAAATCAATTCATTGAAAAATGATGATGAAATTTAGTGTTGAGGATTATCTCAAGCTCACCCGTTACGAAAAATTTTATTTATTGACAAATGTGTTCATTAGCAATACTTCTCGTTTTGCATAGTAGTTCCTAGATTGATTATTGTCATTGAATGATGCATGTTAAGAAGTAGATAACAATTATATTGTGTTCCCATGACATATTTCTACCTGTAGGCAAACCCTTCAGGCAGCAAACCTTTAAAATGGCTGTAAAATACAATATAATTATGCTGATACACTGACCTAGATGTAAGAAGTAGAATGACTTGCATTCAAGTTAAATAACTCACAACTGTAAAGTGTTTTCTCTGGCAAAAAATCTACACTTTCAGAGCAAACGGTGTTGGTTTGATTTTTCTATGCTGAATTTGTTTTGAATCATTGTGTGAAATTATATTTCTCACAATTAAGAGATTTGAAGTTGAAAGCTGGGGTTGGAAGTAATCATATTACAGACATTAATCTTAAGGCTTACGCAAGGTCTATCTGATATGGGTTCCATGCTGCTTCCGGGAATAACCATCGCATAGGTTGGCTTGTTGGACAGCATTTTCACCCCCAGTCTTCAAATCAAAGAGATATTAGTTGCAATTTGGCTGCTTTATATAGGAGATGCTGGTTGGCCCGGAGTGATCTGATTGGCTGTT
This sequence comes from Hetaerina americana, assembly GCF_022747635.1. NCBI lineage: Eukaryota > Metazoa > Arthropoda > Insecta > Odonata > Calopterygidae > Hetaerina > Hetaerina americana. The sequence goes on from NW_027286874.1 coordinate 4,635,767, forward strand.
TCTTGGTGGTAAGGTGGGATTAACCTTTTCCACCTCCAGCCAACCTCACAGTTGAAATTACTAGGATTTATCATTATTTCTACCGCTTTTCTTATGACTCTTGGGAAATTTTCTCCCTTGCCAGCACTTTTGTTTGGTCAAACTCAATTGTATGTCCTGGTTCCGACCACACATGTTTGGTGATTGCCGATAATCGGAACTGTTTCTTTTCTGTGGCCCTTTGGTGCTCCTTAATTCTGCATCTAATGAACCTTCCTGTTGGGCTGGTATAGGATTCTCCACATGTGCACTCGATCCCATATACTCCTTCATACATGAGTTTGGGGATCCAGTCCTTAGGTTTAGGGATGATGTCGCTAATTTTTCTCATTGTGGAGAAACTAGTTAACACATCATGCTTCTATAGGAACTTACTTATCTATTCTGGACCAAGTGGTCTAATATCAATGCATATTATGCCCCTGAAACAGTTTTGATCCTATTCCAAATATTCAATGAAGATTATTTCTTGTAAATCCCAAAAAACAGTCATCATGATCGTCCCAGTTTAAGGAAAGGTCCTCACCTTCTTTAATGCAGATTCCCCGCAGGCAACCCATTTCTTGGGCTGTTCCTTGGTTTTCGGCATTTTTTGGTTTGGCCATGTTACATCGGCAGTAACAAAAGTATACCTTATATCCTTTAGATTTTCCCAAAACAGCTGCAAACTGGCCTTGGAATATGTCACATGATATCATTTTTGACCAACTGTGAGTAGGCCAGTAAAATTTGTTAGGTTTCTTAGAGCCAAATGTTGATGCAAAATATTACATCTCTTGAGATGTCTACAGAATTAATTATCTCGTGCACCTTCCCTCCTCTATCATCCATCACCATATCCCAATAGTTTTATCAATTATTTCTGGTGCTGTGGACAAGGATGTACATGGCATCCAGAATGTTAAGCATCATTCATAAAGCCACTCCAAATATGTTGAAGCCACATATTAGCCACTATGATCAAAGGTTCAGATTAACCATAATATTAATCAAGTTTCTGTTTGGTCTTCTCAGGCAATTTGCCTTTCATTAAATAATCTTAGATCAGCAGATGAAATTCTCTTCCGACCATTTTGTTGTAATCAATCAACTTTCTTGATTCAAACAAACAGTAAACATAAGAGTAATAGACTGATAAAGACGGTGTGTTCCTTCAAGAGGAGCTACTAACTGAAAATAACTCCCATACACATCAGCGGTGCTATCTCTCTGTTTTTGCATGAACTTTTCAAACCACCCTCCAATGTTAGCTACAAAAAAATGAAAAATTTTGTTATAAATGCACTTCAAGAATTGTCTTTGCTCTTAAGAATTGTATTTGAAAACCATGTCACTTATTGAGTGCAGTAACTGAACCTGAGAGTGCCTTTTAATGGCTAATTGGATAACCAAAATGATGGCAATGCCTACAAAAGTTTATAATGTTACCTATTATGATTAAGTGGACCAAATATCATGGCCTAATATAATCTGCAGAAGGCATGGATTTTGTCTCAAGAGACACTTAAATCATTTATACGAGTATGCATATAAAATTCAGCAAAAAACTGAGGATAAACTTTTTTAATCCTATAATACGCTTTACTTGAGTTCAAGTAAAAAGTTTGACAGTGCATATTTTGTTTAAATACTTATGGGTGTGCAAAAATTTAGACCTTTGCAATTAATCACTAAGCCAATAATTGAGCCATTCATTGAATGCCCTAGAGATTTCATAATTAGCCAACTTACCTATGAAAGTTTTCAGATTTGCCATGCGTAATAATGCCTTGGTTGACTTAAAATAAACTCATAGTCCAATTGTTCTTGTAAAATATATCAATTAGTATTGGTTAAAAATTATTTTGGAAGTTTTTTATTTGTTTTTTGTGAAACCATAGGTGTTGATTTGAGTGAATAATGTAGTCAGATATTTAAGAAACTCAATCACTTATGCCTAACTTTGCAGTTTTAAAAATTTCAAAAGATAAAAGTAGTCAATTAGGCTAATAGTGCAGGCCTGCAATGGAAGAGTTGTATAAAGCATTTTAATTATTTACTCTATTTAAAGATTTTTTCAGGCTGATTTCAGAGAAATTTTAATTATATCCACTATGTAACACATTTCCACAAAATTATGTTTAAATATTCTAACTTCCATCCCAATGTTCTATTGCCACATTCCTTAAGGTGTCACCATAATTGTCGTGTCTGTATTGACAGAAGTTTTGCCAATAATCCAGCTAACACCTTTAACCTGGAGACCACAAAAAAAACAGAAGAATATGTTAGCATCATAAATCACCTCTGTTTGCAGAGTTCTTATTCTCCATTTCCATGCCTGGTTTTATTTCCATGCATGGATTATCCATGGCTACTGCCCTAAAATTCCATGCCCCACATCCTTGTTGGCTTGATGTGTATTGTATAGCTGTAGTTGAACATCATCCCTCTTTTCCTTGGGAATTTGGCTGCTAGTGGACCATTGGGGCAGTATCTTTATGCTAGCAGCCAGTCTCTTTGTTTGAAAATATATCACCTTCATCTTAGCCTTTTTATTAAGAGGATCTGGATGGTGTGCTGGCTAACATACAGGCTTCCCACCGAGAGGGCCTGGGTTAAAATGCTGGAGATAAATATTTTTCAGAGGTATTCCGATCCCTACTTGAGGTGCTTTATGGCACTTTGAGTAAGCACGAGGTCCATTGGATGGGACGTTAAACTGCGGACCCCTTGGTACCTTTTGACAAGAGTAGGCTAATACTGATGCCAGTTTTCTCTCCACCCTTCCTTTCCCATCCATCCCTAATGGTGCAAATGACCTTAGCTGTCGGTCGCCTCCCATAAAAACTACCACTACTTTTTATTCAATTTTCATGAGTACATTTCGGTGGACATGCCTTTTCAAGCTCATATGAGCCATTTATAGTATTATTGTTATCACTATTATTACTACATGTTGGCACTGTTCATCAGGAATCTGAATTACATATAATGCTGATGTAAAACCTCTCTTGGGAACATACCTTATACACAACTCAAGGACTATGTTTTTTATAATTGATTTCAGGAACTGAATAAACCATATTCCATAACTTATTGTGAAGTTGTAGACTGAATAACATGATTAATTAACGATTATTAACGATCGAAATATCTGTTCATTTTCTTTGGTTGCTCGACTAAAATAAGATTCATTTTTACTCCTCATCAGATTGGGAGGGGATATTGGATTAAAATCTTTATTGATAACATTTTTATTCACAATCCCATTCAAATTAAAAGACAATTTTTATTTTGCAATACCTTTGGAACAACTGTATTTTCACAGTAAATGAACTCATGCACTAAGTCAAGTGTTAAAGTGCCAACAGTATATTTATTATAATTAATTAATATTAGTAAAGGGGTCCTTTTTGAAACAAAGAAGTGCAATACTCTATTGTTTGCACCTTCTTTCTCTATCTTGTGGCATAACATTGGATACTCTAATTTTTTTTAAATAGACTCATGTTTTCTCAAACAAACACACATGCATGATATATGTACAAACTTATTCAAGGTAAGATTTCAAGATTTATGAAATGAGGTCAACATGATTGTCTTTTTGGAATTTTGGTCATATATATAATAACTTTTTTGCATGGTGAATACTTTGTCAACACCCATAGCAGAGCCCCAAAGATATAAGAGATTAAATAACCAAAGAGATCATAAGAGATTGGAAATTACCAAAGTAGGCAGTTTTTAAAAATACTTGAACTACAACCTTTGCTAGGTTTCTTATAGCATAGGAAATTCTGGAAAGTTTACTCCATGAATGCCTAATATGTTCATTACAGTTTAAGTTTTCATTAATTTATAACCCAATAAGTTGGTATTGCTTAACTTTCTTCAGAAGATAATCTTTGATGCAAAGGTCCATTACTGGGATTTCAATAATTTTTAAATTGTAAATAGTTTGTTTTTTCAAAATTCATTGAAAGCTCATTTTTTGTGAACCAGTCTCTTAAGAGTCCTAGGAAATTATTAATATTATACTCCAGCAAGGAGTTGTTGTTATTACTTAGTTTTAAATTCACGTCATCTGCATAAAAATTAGTTCATCACTCTTAGCATAGGTTGTTAAATCATTAATATAAATTAAGGACCTAGTATGGGACCTGGTATACTTCCTTGTGGCACACCAAAGTTTACTGTTTCTGTAGTGGATAAGTAATTGCTTCATATATTGTCAGAGTAAGTACCTATAACCTCCACTACATGGTTTCTGTTTTTGAGAGGGGATTTAAATCATATGTTTGCTATTCCCCTCATATCACATTGGTCTAATGTTTCCAGCAACAAAGGGTGGTCAATGCATTTAAAGGCCCGAGAGATATCATTAAAGATTCCCACATTAAATTCATTATTATCTAAGCTGATCACAATCTTATTGATGAAACAAGCTGAGGCAGATCTGATGGTTCTTCCCTCTTTGAAACCATGTTGTGCTGCATTTTAAGCTTTAAAATTGTTCAAAAAGAGATCAGTCTTTCTTTCATCAAAATTCAATAACTTTTGAAGAATTAGACAGCAGTGATATTGGCCCTTAATTTCCAACATGCTCCCTGTCTCTCTTTTTAAACAGAGGCTTAATTTGAGATATTTTAAGCAGATTTGGGAACTCTCCCTGTGTGAGACTTTTTTTTAATGAACAAAGGGTTTGCAAATTACACTTATACATATTTTTATAGCCATGACTGGAACATCATCAATTCCAGTAGATTGCTTATTTTTGAGATTATATACAACATTCAGTAATTCCTTTTCTGTGACTGGGGAAAGATAAATAGAAGTGGATGCTTGATCTCTACATTGAAAAGCAGCGTGATTCTCTAAGGGCTGGGCCTCTTTTAAATTTTGGGGTATTGTAATGAAGTTAGTATTTATAAAGTTAGCTTAACATTCTGGATTGGAAATTTGGTCACCATTTTCATTTTTTAGCGTTGAGTTTTCTATACTTTCCATTCTGTTTCTTTAAGTAGCATTTATATTGAGTGCTTTTCTGAGAAGAACCAGCTAGTCCAGTATGCAATGGAGTTCAGTGAACTTTGCATTCATGAATGACCTGAAATAATTAATATTTATTTATCTAACCCCTATTTGTGAACCCCTGAGCTCCTTGATCATGTAATAACCTGTTTGTGATGCACAAAAAGTAAAGTTTGAAGAAACACAAGTGTAGATTATGCAAAAATCATGTAAAATATTATCATTTTATTCCTGCAATACTTGACTTATTTCTAAATTGTGTCACACTGTGCTGGTTTTGTAGAGCAGTACAGTGCTAGACAATCATATATTGAGTTTGTATTTGAGTCCCCTGCGTAGCTAATTTTTTCCTTGTTTCTTGGGTGTTTTTGCCAAGTTTTTAAAAGTTCTATAATTATTGATTCAGAATTGTATTATTGATGGATTTTTACACTTATGCATATCATTATTCATCAATGCCTTTTACCTAATTTCATTTTCATTATTGCATTTATCCAGAGTTATGCATGTAATAGGACTTGAAATGTTAAAATATGGAGCACCTTTAAAATCTTACAATAACTATTTTTTTCATTATCTTTTGCGAGTGTACAGTTGTTCTTTTTAAAGAAACACTCATCATAAAGGACCTCCATGCTTTGCAAAGTCCACAATTAGCTTAGCAGAAAGAAGATTTTTCATCTCCAGCTTCTTGCCATCCTTAAGTTGGCCAATAATGGTGGTAACTTCATAACTAAAAAGTTTCCACCATTATGGGTAATTTTACCCATAATAATTTCTTTGTGGTGGCCTTGTTAGGTTGTCAGTTGTAAATTCCGAGCATAATAATGATAATATGTATTCCATATGTGGTTCCAACTGCATCATGAATAGAACAAGTCAGTAATGCAAATGTATGTAATAATAATAATAATACTTTATTCATTTTGAAAAATGTTGCAGCCATATTAAATGTAGTCAATATAAATATTATTTAACATATAAACATAAGTTCTTAAATGTGATGAAGATTATCACAAAAGAATTCATCCAATGAGTAAAGTGGGTGAGCAAGTAACCAGGTATATACCCTATTCTTGAAACTCTGGATACCGTCAGATTTCAAATGAGTAGGCAGATAGTTATACAGTTGTATGTTCATATTATGAAATGGGTTGTAAGTTGATAACAAGCTACAATAAGTAGTGGTTAAATTTTGATTTACATCTTGTAGAGTAGTTATGGATATTAGATCTTAATTGGTAAGTTTCTATATTGACTATCACATGAATAAGAGCCTTAAAGGTATATAAACTAAATACAGTCATGATTCCGTACCTAATAAAAAAAAGTTTGCGGGAATCATGTGGTGATATGTTAACAAGAGAGTGAATAGCTCTCTTTTGCAGTAGCAAAATTTGCTTAACATGTGGGGAATGGTAAAGTGTTAAACAATACTCATTGGAAATGAGAAAGTTGAGCTTTCTTAACATATAAACAGCTTTACTCAGTTTATTACAGGTCTGACTGATGTGAGTCTCCCAGATAAGTTTTGTATCAATATAAATTCCTAATATGTTAACAGTTTATGTAGGAACCCAATCCATGTTATGCAATTTAAGTTGTAGTAATGTGGCATTAAAATACTCATTAAAAGATAGTCTTCCCCAGGGTATTTTTTAGGTAATTTCAAACGCGGAGTATTTTTAGCTTTCACGCCCCAAGGAGGGGTGTCATAGTGTCTTAAAACCCATCTCTCTAGGTTTATTGGAAGTATCCTTGAAATGGATTATGAAGAGATGCATCCCATGTTTCTATCTTATTTAGTATTTATGGGTACTGAAATTTCTAGGAAGTACGTTAATGTTTTTCTAGGCTGACAGTATTGTACATGCATAATGGTGAAGGAAGTTTGAAAGAAACTAATGTAAGACTAACAAGATGGGCAAAGAAATTTTACATCAGCTGCTAATTTTTTTTCTCCATCTTTTAAACTTTTCTAAATTTGGTTCGAAGGTTTCCGCGGCGATGAGTAGGTGATTTCCACATTTTTCGGGCTGCGTCCGCGTATGTCGTTTAAATGTACAACAGTTTCGCCAGCTATCCTGCTGGCGTCCTCAGGTCAAGGATGAAAAGAAGCTTGTTGTCCCGTCTTATATAGGAAAAATCCGGCGCCAAAACCGGGAAATTTCTTGGCCAATCAGGGAACGTCCTCATATTTGCGCGGAATAATTCTTTTCCACGCACTGTGGAAATTTTCTAAATTTGTATAAGATAAAGGTATAACTCAATACCTTTCCTTTCCTCTCTGCTTTAAAAATCTGATTTAGTCCTAGTGCATGGTTTATATACCTTCATCATGTGTCATACTTATGTGTATGATAAGTCATTATGAAATAAGAAAGAACTCTAGGTCACCTGCTGCCCCAATGTTCCAAGTTGTTGACTGCCATCTTTTTGAACATTTATGTCCTTGTTGATAATGTGATTTGAGTTTAAGCTATCCATGGAAGTCAAGAAGCTATTCATAAGGACTATTTTTGTGAACAGAAATATCCAAAATTTTGGCAAGAATACGGAAAATTGTATATTGTACATTTAATGTGGCCTGGGAAGTTATTTTTTTGAACATTTTTCCCATGAAAGTCATTTTTTGTACATTTTTCTGAGTGTACCTGAATATCAACTGCTGGCAGCTATATTTTATTTTGCCAACCATCCTCCCTCATCACTTTGCTCCCACTCTCAGTGGAGAGGATATGGTGGAGACTTATTTATCAAGACAAGAGGTTTGGCACCATTGCTTGCCCTACTCGTAACTCCCAGTCAGTAAACAACCCCAATACCTCTAGTTCTAAGTAAACAAGTTTCATTCTGTATATTGATTACATCTGCCACCTTTATTATTGTTTTCATAAATTATTGATAAAGTCGAAAATGAAATGGCAGTATTACAAACTTCTTCACTAAAACAGTGAATTGCTGACTATCTTATTGTCACTAAGTAGCATTCATTTTTTCATCATCTGAGCTAATAATAATAACTCTGGCCTACATAGCTACATAAATGTATCCCCACTTCAGTTTCCTTTCCAGATATGCAAAACCATAAACTATCATTAGTTTTTGGTGCACATCATTGCAAATTAATACTGAAATGTAATAATAATGAATGATAATGACTATGTAGGGTAAATATTGGTCATCTTTATCGCAGTAGAACTGTGTCTCCAGTGCTTTGACAGCTCTGCCAATGAACTGTCTATGTGCTCCTTGTGAAAATGTAATTGATTCAAGGTTTGTTATGAAATATATAGAATGTATCAGAAGTTTCAAAGTAGGATTTATAATAACTAATTTATTCTTGATGTTTTGCCACAGCTTTATTTAATGATTGAATGTACTTTCTATGGGTTCAATGTAATTTTACAATGTTGCTAAAATCATCTCCTATGATTCATATGGTATATTTCTCATCAGTCTGTGTGACTAGAGGTCATTCGAGAAAAGTGCCATGATTTAATGCATTATCTTAAAATGTTGTAACACTGGGTTGTTAACATTATTGTTCTGTGGGATATGAATTATTTTATATTTCTAATTTAATTTGTTTTAAATGAGCTTATTTTGGATGTCAAAAAATGCAACTTAAAAAGAACCTATTAAATCACATTCATTAGAAATATATCTACTTAGAAACTAAGTATGTCAGTACTCATCTCTTCAAATGGATGACATGATTTCTCAATTTGCAATACTATTCCCATAATTTATTCCTTTGAAATTTTGTATTACATTCACTCATTGTTCTCTTTTTGCAAGGGAGACCCCCCTCAGAATTATTTTCACTTATTCTTAAGCGTGCATACTTTAGATATTGGTGCTTATAAATTTGGCTTTGTGTGACTCTCTATGAAAAAAAACCATTATGGTTTTCTAAATTTTCATTTGTTTAATGTTTCCCTGTGATACCCTGACCTTTTTTGTGCCTGATGAATAGAGTAAATATATTTCCACATGCTTGTACCTTGGGTATTTCCTTTCTGTTAAGTGTTTGTAATCTGAATTTAAGTCCCTAAATGGCCCTAATTCAGGGTTCTGTAGCAATGTTGGTTTCTTAAAGTTTTTTTGAGATTTTGATCATGATTTACATGTTGCTTTCATTGAAATTCTGAATCAAATCAATCCAGTCTGGTTGCCATTATTTCCCTGATAGTAGTTGAAAAGCTTTCCTGTTTGCCAATATTTCCTAGGTACATTAATATGTGTATATCTTCATGTATGCACTAATTTGTTAATTCATGTGCATGTTAGTTTTTGTGAATGAATATGTGCATGTTTGTGACTATATGTTTGCTAGTATTACTGAATTTGAAAATTAAAATGCCTCAGCAGCACATAGTGCACAGTAGGGTGCATAGGTGTTAAATGTCTCACTAATGTTCATTTAACTAACTGAGAGGAAATTTGCAATGAAAAACTTTGACTTTGTTGGAATATGAACTTTGAGCAATGGTGAGCCATCTGGCCATTTTTATTCCTTTATTTAAGTTATGATCAATGGTTTTATCTTTGTAATTGTGGCTTTTGAAGTATTATACTTATTTGAGTCATACAATTGGGGACAGTAATCGGAGCATCTAGTTCACACAAGCCCCGTTGTAAATTTATTTTGAAAGGAGGTGACTGGGAAATTAATATTCAATATAGTCGCACATGTGAATGATCATTGAAATGCGTGGGTTAATATCTGGTTAGAGTCAAATAATTGTTTCATAATGAATCTCAATTGTGTGTTAAATTGAATGAATGCCTGTTTTTGGTGTGTGATATCTGCATATGCATTCACCTTTCACACAATTTTCATTTTTCATAAGTTAGAACCAGTCCTTATTTCCTTCACCCACTCCAAGAACAAATAATAATTTTCCAATCTATTTAAAAAACCTTAAATATGTATTTTAGATTTTGTAACACAAGAATGAATGTAACAGTTTCACCCATCACTGTATGATAAATAACACCTGATCTAACTAATTTGCATTTTGTAGTTTCATAAGAGTATGTAAGCAATCTTGTCTACTCAATGGGTGGAAGAGACCCTGCTCTCTTGCCATCCCTTGGAACATTTTCCCCTTTTGGTTTGCTGTCGGTGCATGACTACCCTCTGAGTGAGTATTGCCTCCCCTATTAGTCAAGATGGACTAGACCCCCTGATACAGTAGACTATTGGGTGTCAGCTAGGTTATCCCAAATTGACTGTATTGTATGCTAGCTGACCATGATCCACAATGTAGCATAGTCTCCATGTGCACCCCCTTAAGGAATCCTGTTAGTTTCATTTCAAGCCCGCATCAGTTGTTCATTTCTTTGTTTTGTACAATATTTGTTTCAACTTTTAATTATCATATATAATTTCCCATAAAATATGTTTTTGCATGTGATGAAATGTCACCACTGATTCATTTCAAATAAGGCAAGTCCTGCTCGTTTCTCGTCAATGCTGAGCAGATGGAATGAATTTCATTTTAGCCACAATGTTGGAATTGAGGGAACAAGTGACATAATTTGTTTGGGGATAAATATTCAAATGTATCATGGCTTAATGTGCTCACTGGAATAATGTCTTGGCTTTGCCCTTACCTCCAGGCCATTGCGAGGGACGGGATCATCCCCTTCCTGGCCCCCTTCTCTGTCTCATCCAAGCGTGGGGAGCCCACGCGTGCTCTCATCCTCACGGTCTGCATCTGTCAGTGTGGTATCCTGCTCGGGAATGTTGACTACCTTGCTCCACTTCTCTCCATGTTCTTCCTAATGTGCTACGGTTTTGTCAACTTGGCGTGTGCCCTGCAAACATTGTTGCGCACACCAAATTGGCGTCCCCGCTTCAAATACTATCACTGGTGAGAGAAACCAAGCACCTTGTTAAACTTTTGTATTTTTAAACAAATGCCTCCTTGGTTTCCCATCAAAGTCCCATAAACTCAATGAAGCAAGTACTTACCTATGTGTGTATATTTTAGGACTACAGTGTGCATACTATGGGTGACAGATATAAAAAATAACTCAACCTCAAGTAAGGACTCTACCTATAAGTCGGTATCCATGGATTTGAAACTAGGTTTCTTTAGATTAATTTGAAATTAGTCAAAAATCTTTTAGGAGGTCACTTGCAGCTCTCCAAAGTTTTTAAGATTGTATTTTTCATAGGCTTTTCAATGTATGTCATTAGATATGTCAACTGTCATATGGGCCAAAGTTCCACACTTAGACATATTATTAATGTTTTTAGAAAAAATATACCCATAGATATATTTATTCAATTTTGGTGTTTTACAATAGATTTTAGCGACAGTATTTCACATGAGAACTGTTGCTTTCCTGGCATATTTGCTTGATGAAGTTTTCTTGGGTCTTCCACTGGGTCAAGGGTGCCATATTGGCCAATGTTTCAATACTAGGCTCATTCATCGTCCTCAGGGTAGATATTTCAGTAGTATTTTAGTTATAGGTGCGCCAACAGCTGAGCTGATGACACACCATAACTCTTCATTACTAGAAAACTCTCATGACATTATACTACATCCATGTCCTATTTGGGATTTGGTCCAGGAACTTTCAAGCTTATTGGCAAGTACATTACCCACTGACCAGTGACTGAATGAACAACACTTTACACTAATGTTTGCTGTAAATAGTATTATTCAAACTAAGTTTGCACTTATACCTGTAATACATGCTAAACACGTGTAAATTAAATTAAACATCCATACTACATTGTTGCAATCAACAATAGGGATGGGGAGAGAGCCATTAAATCAAGGTTGATGACCCTGAGGTTTGCTTGAGAAGACCAGAAATCACATTTCCATGGACAATACCTTCGCCATAACATGCATAAAGCTAAGGTCTCTCGTGAATGAAGGTGCAACTGGGAATATTTGCCACCTTCTAGGACCAATTAATAGCAATTAGCTCCCGGCAAGGGCTAGTATTTTGTTCTTGACTCATCCATGGAAGAAGGGAAGACTTTTCTGGGCCAAATAATGAATGGTATGATGTATGTCCTTCTTGTTTCTACAGGTCTCTCTCATTCATTGGCCTCACGCTGTGCATTGCTGTGATGTTCATGACAAGTTGGTATTATGCCCTATTGGCTATGGGAATGGCTGGCTGCATATACAAGTACATAGAATATAGAGGGTGAGTATACACTCATGAGTACTGTTGACATGTAGACCAGAATTTACTTAAAGGAGCACTTGAACATTGAAAAGTACTTCGAGTATAAATCAACAAATCAAAGAAAAATGGCAAATATTTGAGTCAGTACTTGGCTATGGCAAATATAAGACTGCTGTCTTACATAATATTTTATTTATGAATGATGCTACATCATCCTCTTTGTATTGACCAAGATGTGCAGTCAATAGGATTATATATGAAGTTTTGAACCTAAAATTTAAGCTGGATAGTACCTAATTGAAGTACACCTCCTTAGGCATTTAAAAACTAAAATAAATTTGAATCACTCATTATTCAGTCTGATTGATCAGTAAGAGTACAATATAAAGAGCTTTTGTGGAGTCATCAGTTGGATCCTAAGTTATGCAAAGCAAAATTAGAAGAACAAGTGCCATTATTTCCCAAGCAGCTGTAGCTTTACCTCTTTATTTAGATAAAATATAATCATTTTAAATACTTCTTTCGGAGGCATGTCATGTATAAGAAATTCTAAATGCAATTACAAAGAAACAATAAAAATTAAAATTGCAGTCCTTACCAACATGTATATATCAGGTACCAGATCTTGGTATGATAAAAGGCATACCCAGTAATCAAACTAAGGCCTTCTGGTTGGTAACTCAACACTCAATTGACCGGACTATCATGGTCCCCAACATGGCATATATAAATTCAAATATGTTAAACACTGAGAGATTCTTTTTAGCGAAACCAATTTTTCAATATCTAGAGCATCAAAGTAATAAAATTATTTAAAAACTTGTTTTCCATTCTAATTAAACATTATCAATGCATAAGCAAACAAGAGAATCCCCACACTAAATGTATACTAAATTAAATTAATGGAAAGAATGTATACTAAAATTATGAGATTATGCTCATACATTACGATGGTTTGCTTAATTAATAGCCACATGTATCAATATTTATTAGAACACTTGTTTTCCTTTAGTGCAATGGTGCTGTTCTCTTAGTGAAAGTGGGCATTCATGCCTCTGACATTCAGAGCTGATGTTTCAAGGTAGATGAACTCATTGAGAACAATAAAAACCTTCCTGACTCTTTGTTTCAGCGCTGAGAAAGAATGGGGAGATGGCATCAGGGGTTTGGCATTGTCTGCTGCTCGCTACAGTCTTTTGAGATTGGAAGAAGGGCCCCCTCACACCAAGAACTGGCGCCCACAAATTCTCATCCTAGCAAAAGTCACATCCATCAACAATGCTCCAGCACCCAAACATCGCCGGGTTAGCAATTTCAAAATTATTTAAAATGTCTTTGTGAATGCAGTGGCTAAACATATAAACGTATAGTATGGATAAAAAAATATTTATATGGTCTTCTGGTATAATGTAAAGTCTAGCCCCTCAGGCTCATTTAGCATTGCATGTTGACTCTTGCTAGTTCATATAGGGGCAGGTATTATCCAGACTCACAACTGGTAATCCTATGAAATAAAATTGACTTTTGAATCTCATGTTGCCACAATTTTTGTGTACATTTAAATATTACAGTCCTGCTTCTGCCACTAATATGTGGCTGAAGCCATATGATAGGAATGGATTCCACTAAACCTAAAGTTCTGATGCAAATTTTATTGCTGCTAATTCAAATGCATAAGATGCAAGCTTAGCATATCAAACACAACCATATCTTCACTTGGCAATATTTTTGGAAGGAATCAGGTGAAACTGACCTAACTTTCTGCAGCAATCCATACCTAAACAAAAGAACTTCTCCTAGGGAATGCTAAAATGTTCCGAAACTTGCTCATTTAACTATTAAACAGACAACCACTTTCAATCACCCTAAGAAAATGATGGGGACGATGATATAATTAGAAAGTTCTCACTCCAATTTGCTCATTGGTGGGGACAAAGGTTTGCTCTTAACCATTTAAAAACCCACAAACACCTGAATGCAAAAAAGAAGTTTCTTTCCAAAAGTGAAGAACACTCTTTTTGTTGTTAACACAATTTTTGTAATAATAGATCTTCTTGACAGAAAGTACTTGAGCCACAATAATTAATGGGTATACTCGTACTTGTATTGTTTATGCCCACCCTCTTCTTTAGGCCAGGATCTAACTCTTACCCCCTTGTTACAGGTGTTCTCATTTGCATCTCAGCTCAAGGCAGGTAAGGGGCTGACAGTCTGTGTGTCAGTGCTTGAAGGGGACATAATGCGTGATGGGCAGTCAGCTGAGAAGCATTCCGCACGCCAAATGCTGCGGCGAACAATGGAGGAGGAGAGGGTGAAGGGATTTGTGGATGTTCTTGTTGCTCGAAGTATCCCTGATGGAATCTGTCACCTGTGAGTGTTATGATCTTACATCATTAAAGTACTGCCCACGTATTTGTGCTTCTGAACCAAGCAATGAACGATCAAATCTTGTTCACAAATTAAAAGAGCTATCGTGCACTGTCATTGGCCCGGCTGTCTAATTTTATTAATATTTGCCTGTTGGAGCACTGGCAATATTGTCATATTTTGCTTGTCTAGTTTAGGATCATTGAGCCTTGTCTTAATATTCTCATAACACAAAACACTCATGCCCATGGTAAGACTTGAACCTATGACCTTTAGATTATGAGGCTAGTGCTTTTATTGCCCACGTAGCTAACTCAGCTGGTCAGAATAAGTATGATTGAAATTCCCAGGGATTTTATAATTAACTAAAGAAATATCACAATTATTTCCTTTAAGACTAATCTTATGTGGTGGCTAATTGTGATGAAATTGGATTAAGCTATTCGTGGCTTTAACATTGGTGTCATAGATTTGTTTACCTTGCTTGTGCTTTTCATATGAAATGGCAAAGTAATATAGCTGACACTCTCCACACTCTTTCTTCCAAAGCTAAATTTTTATTCAAATTTTGTTCTCAAACTTTCATTTGCATGACAGCTGTTTGATTTTTTCAGTGTAATGAATGATTCTGCATGTGATGTTAAATTCTATGATAGTTTTGACATATTTTATGGGTTTTCCATTTAAAAGAGTTTTTGTATTCTATACAGGATGTCACATATTCTCACAGTTTCAGACATAATAATCTGTACTTTTAGTGTCAATCCATTGTTAGGCCAAGCCAAGATGTATAGCTGTCAAGGTAATGTTTTCAAGGTTGCTATCTAAACTACCTTTGTGGCATATCATATATGACCCTGTGATTTGATTTTGCCAAAATTACCAGAAGAAAGATTTGGAGGGACAACATTCAAGCCAGTTTCTGGGGAATGAGTCACTGCTGGTACCAATCACGTTAAAATTATAAATTGTCTGCTGATAAATATGATTATTTAAGATTGAATTACCAATACTTTCAATTAGATAAAACTATGCTATTGTGTTCCAAGAATAAAGGACAGACAAAGTAGCGATGCACAATAATAGTTTACTTATTTGACCAAAGCTGCAGGTGATCATAAAAGATCAAATTACTAATACCAACAGCAACATCAGCATATAGTACTGCACTCTGCGAAAATGTCAGAGACGAAGTTACACTATGCAAAGAGAATATGCCCAGTAGGAGCAGTAAGCATCTTGCCATGATCAAGTTCCATGTGATTGATTCATTCACAGAAATGGATAAAGTTGAAAGAAGTGGGTCTTCTTTCAATCAAGTCAATAAACATGAGACAAGAAGCTATGACATGAACTTCAATTAGTTGGTGCCTTACTGCTGATAAAACTCAGTAATCATGCTATAGTAAAAAAATAACTTACGGGTGCATGTACAGTATAAGAAATGAATATCACGTTGAAGAGCTCTGTTCAACTTGGTCCAGAGGTCATTGGTGTTTTGCTGTGAGTACAGTGACCCAAAGTCAGGAAAATGTGATGATGTGAAACAGTAAATTGCTAGATATTTGTGAGGCTGTTTCTCGCATGGCAATTGTGAATAGAGGTGGTTAAAGTTGCCAAGGAAATGGAGAATGGAAAGAAAGACTTTCAGAGCCAGTGATGGGTGGGTTGTGAAAATACACTATCAGGAGAGACAGACTTCTTCCTTCAATGCCACACTACATTTGCAGAGCACATAGCAGTATATATCATAGGGAAACTAATAGCCTACATTTATGTAGATATTGACTATAGATATTCATTATTGGGAAAGACGAAACAAGCTCTTTGGTATTACTGGCAATCCTGCACAAATGCCTTTGTATTTGAACATTCTCAGCCTAATTACAGTAGAGAGGAGAGGTCTCAAGTTGATGCAGGTAGCAAGGCAATGAAATTGGTCATGTGGCATGAATGTTTAGAATTGCTGAGGGTAGCTTCCCTCTTCAAAGAGGGTGGGGAGCTTCCTTCAAATATCATTCGGGAAAGAAGAGTAATGCCCAAGGGCAAATTTCCACAAGGAGTATAATTAATAGTTCAGGTAAAAGTTTGAACGGCTGAAGAATTAATGCAACAAAAGGGGTTTTGCCATATGCATAGTAAAGTCATATTCAAACAAATGCGTACTTGGTTACCCTTTTAAACTAAAGTATAATCTGTCACAAAAGTAGTAGATTGTTTTACTCCAAGGTGATTACCATGTGTAGTGCCATAACTAGTTTAGCCATTGGCCAAGGGATCCAGAATATTCAGAGTAATTTTGGTATGGTCAGAATCCTAAATATTTTAAAGTAATTTTTAAACGAAGAGAAAAAATTAGTACTTTTTCAATAATATTGCAAATATGTAAATTGATAGAATAATGAGTAGAAATACAATTATTTGGTCATCTTGTGACTTTAAAGCCAAATAAAAGAATATAGAGGTATGCAATCAAGTCAAATGGATAGTCAATGCTCTTTTCTCTGACTTTGGTCACAATTAACTTTGAATTTGGTTCCAATAAATGACAAAAGCACTTTTCTCACTCTTCGTTGCAACTGTTTGTTTGCAGAGTGCAGACAACTGGACTGGGTGGCATGAAGCCAAACACTGTGATACTGGGTTGGCCACATGCATGGCGGAATTCAGCTGAGGGAGAACCACATGGGCATGAAAGGACGTGGAGGGTGTTCCTGGACACTGTTCGGGCAGTCGCTGCTGCGAGAATGGCACTCCTGGTACCCAAGGGCATCAACTCTTTCCCTGAGTCCAATGAGAAGGTTAGTGCTCGCCTTACAAGTGAAGGGAGGGGAGAAATTTCAGTTGCCTTGCGAGTTTATGCATGGCCACTGCTGAGTTGACTGGCTGGTGAAATTTGTGACCATCCCTCCCTCATAATAACTGATCACAGCCTCCCCTTCCTGCAGCCTTTAAGTCCTTTGCACAAGGCCCCAAAATATCAAATCTTAAGTATAAAGCTTTAAGAGATCCAGAAAAAATGGAAATAAATGGGCTGAAGGAGATCTCACCCAAAGTTTGTTCATTTAATCCGACTCTCAGGTGACAGGCAACATTGATGTGTGGTGGATAGTGCATGATGGTGGACTGCTCATGCTTTTGCCATTCCTCCTACGCCAACACCGAACGTGGAAGAACTGTAAGATGCGGATATTCACGGTGGCTCAAATGGAGGACAACTCCATCCAAATGAAAAAGGACTTGCGTACATTCCTCTACCACCTGCGTATTGAGGCTGAAGTGGAAGTTGTGGAAATGGTGAGCAATTAATATTTGATAATCAATCTCTTTCAGGAGTCTCCTGGAAAAAGATTTTGATTGTCAATTAATATGTAGTCTGCAACTGACTATGGAATGTTTTTCACTCCCCTGCTAGTCCATGCTCAATCTAATGGGCATCTTCATAGGCCATCTTTAATCCTCTTGGAGCAAAATAAAGGAGATGTCCAGATGAAAGTATTTTGAAAATGCATAGATATTTGTACTTCTGTCATTATTCATCACTGGAAAACTTGAATGGATGACTGTAACAGTTATGGATATCACTAAATCAGCAGTTTACAGTATGTGGCTGCTTTCTTACAAAAATATTCTTGATATAAGCAGTGCTTTTGGTACCAATTATTCCAGTGTATCTTTAGAACTTAATTTTTATACATGTTTTTGTGATATTTTCATTAATATTATAGGAAATATGAAGTAATGTTGGGAGCTTTAGAAATTGAGTAGAAAAGAGTATTGGTGATTTCATGCATTGCATGGGATTATCAAGATAGTAGATGGATAGACAGTTGTCTTTATTTTGGGGCGAGATTGAGACTCTTCTTCTTGGCATCTCTTCTACCACCTAACCCCCTGTCACACATTTACAATATTAAGGTTATAAATAAATAACACCAATTGTAATAAATAGCAATGGATTAATACATGTAATATCTTAGGACTAACAGCAACACAATACATTACAAGTAGTTGCTGTGTTAGTTAATAACTATAACACAAAATATACAAGTACATTCAAGTATACACATACAATTACATACAAATACTATACATACATATACCAATACATGCAAACAATACTTGTAAAACGATATTCCCTGTTATATTAACAATCGCCAATACAAAGTATGATGCTCCTGCGAAAGAAAAAGGAAGGATCTCAAAGCCTGTTTATAACTCTATTTTCACTGCTTGGTTTGCTGGATGATTTATGAAGTATAAGATGAGATATATTATTAGATATGCATATAACATCATGAATGTGCATTACATTTTTACACATGAATAAAATTGATACTACAGAATTATATAAAATAATTGGCACAATATTTCATTTCTATATTTACTATAATTTCATCTTGTTATTTTACAATGGTAAAATATATGAGGAAATATGTTCAATGAAGAGAGATGATAGTTTTGTTAGCCACATAATTTATCGTGCAAAACTTAATTTAATGCTATAACCTTAGATTAGCATGAAATACATATGCGGTTACAGTATCGTTATTTTGACTCCATTATTTCATCAGAGGCAGCTGATGTAAGTTGAAACATGCTCAGTTTGCATATCCTTACTTCTGATAGGGAAAAACGCTTTCACAAGGTATACATTCTCATTGGGGAATGGGAAAAAGTCACCTAGGTCAGGCCTCTAAGTAGGACGTGGACTTCACTTCCGAGTTATATTAGGAAGATTATCATGGTTTTATGGTGGGTTTTGATGGAACCCACCAGGTACAAATACGTCTCTTGTGCACTTTTTCTGTTACCAATGAGTGGATTTCACCCAATACAATTTTCACTTTTTCTGTTAGTTATCCAAATGTTATTTGTCTATCTTCTCTCAAAATGGCAGCAACATATTAATGTTCACTTCCATAAGAGCAGTGAGTGACTGTAGCTTTTGGCCCACCTCTCCTCTTTTAAACATTTTAAACCATCTTTGAGGTTTGATATAGGGAAGGACAGACTCTCCGCCAGTCTCTAGTAGCCATTACATGGTTTGCAGTTAATGATCTGCTCAGGCAAAATCAACATTTCAATGCAGCATCATGTGTCCCCTCCTCAAAATTGAGCTAATAATGTTTCAAAAATTTGTATTTGTACCATAAATTATGCAAATAAAAATGTATGGTCACACACCATTGGAACATATCTTATGTACACAATTTTAGAATATAAATTTATGCATATTTATCAATATAGTTGGCTATACTAGAGTACAAATTTGTTGAAGGATCTCTTTTTAGCTTAATAATATGTTTTGTGACACAAACACATAATTAAGTTTGTTAATTTTTTACACAATCAAAATATACAATGAGTGATGCTTTTAAAACTTTTTGCTGTATTATGATTATTGAGATGCAAGCAATTTAGCATTATATTGGGAATGAAAGAACTGCTTAATGATAAACTCAGATGCTGAAAAACCATTAATTTTCTAGATAGTTGACTTATATGATCCTCCCATTAGTCCAGTATTAAAATAAATGTAAAGATCCAAAAATTTTACATTGCCTACTATATTGGTGTCAATGCCATTAAATGCAATCTCAAAAATACTCCCACTTACTTGAGAACACAGTCACTTTTTCCAAGCTTCCCTTCTTAAAATGTTCTACCTCTAATGGCATGTAATGAAGTGGATATCAAAGAACAGGAAAGTTTTGCATTTTCCTGTGCTAGATACCCATTTGTCATTATTTGTCAATGATAAATGAACAGATTTAGCCTTCCTTCCTTTGCATACTTCATTGTTTTTGTCATCACATTCAATGAAAATTCCTCCAAAGCCCATCACATGCTGCTCACAGTGTAGTTCAAGGACATAATCATTGTGAAGTTGCCAACTCCTCATTTTGAATGACTCCATAATTTTTCAATTTCAATTGTGACTAGTTATGATATGGCTCAGAATAAGTCTATGATTAGTTTAAGTTTTTTTTTCAATCCTGCTGTATTCATCAGTGTCTCATAGGAGGATAAAAGAGCATTGGTCAAAGGATATCTGTACCTATAAAAGCATTCCTACAAAATAAATTGATCAACTACATATGCACTTCGCTTATTCACTTAGTCAGCAAATAGAACAGGATATATATGTATATATAAATTAATGAACAGTAATATTTCATGTTGTAAATTCAATAAACCATATGATACTGTTGAAGATACCCTTCTTGGTTTTTATAGAATTGAAATTAAATTATACTTCTCTTAATATTTGAAAAATGAATAATAGGTACATAATGCATTTTATGGTAGTTGATGTTCACTCAGATAATCACTTCAACAACAAATTTTATTAATTTTAATATATTTTGGTACTACAATATGCCAAGAATGGCATGCATAAACTATAGATGAACTGCCATTGCTTCAGGGACTATTTCATGGGTTAAAATGAGAAATATCTGTGCATAGCAATGGGTGAGAGACGTACACATTCGTATTCTGGCAAGAATTTAGAAGTTGTGCATGTGCCTAATTCTCTCACATCTTGATTTTCAGATGGACAGCGATATCTCTGCGTACACTTATGAACGGACACTCATGATGGAGCAGAGGAATCAGATGCTACGTGAACTTCGATTAAACAAGAAGGAGAGCCTGGGTGTTGTAAGTTCTGTCCAGTGTGATCATTCAGAGAATCTGAGCGTTAACTGATACAGATTCCTGGGAAAATTACCTTCTTGATTAAATGTGCCACTTGATGGCTTACTCTTTCTATCCAGAAAAAAAATTCTTAAAGAAAATCATTTTGTCACTTACAGCAATGCTGGCTTACATTTTCTCATTCTCTCATTGAAGAATTTTTATAAGGCTTCCATGGAGTTATATTTTTCCAGCTAAATCAAAATGTTTGACTTTGGTGCTTTCTAATCTTCTGTAATTTAAATTGATTTTGAAAAATAATCCACAGTGACCTTGGCACCCATCATAATGAAAACACATTTATATATCCGAGATATATATAGATATATAGATATATAAGTCATGACAGTATCTCAATGCTGTTTTCTTCTTTCTTCCTATTATTTTTAATTTTTTTTTGACAACGCTTTCACATTCATGAAAAGGTCCAAAGCCTTGTTGACTTCAATGAGGTGCCTGCTGAGGAGAAACTACCCCTGGTATATTCCTTCTCATTTTACTAAGTGTGTGTGTGTGCTCTGAATTTCCATCTTTAAACCCCTCTTGTTTCCCTGCTTATGCAAGCCTTTTCACTGGACTTGTCTAGAGGTGTGTGCTTCCTGACAAGCATTGCAATAGTAATAACAACACTGGGTTTACTAAGGATTGGCAAATGGTAGAGCCTCATTGGCCGTACTGATTCAGGGGACTCTTAACAGCTCCAGAGTTTCCCCTACATGCATTTGGCTAGTGCATAGATATTTGATATATTTGTAATCTCTTGTGTGTGGTTGGAACGAAAAGGTAATACATTGCCTCTGGCGATATTAAGAGTCCCTTGAAAACTGAGATCATGGCTCAGATAGTTGATAGATCATGTAGTCACAGCTAATATACTTATTTGGCCTGCAGCTACATCATTTGTACTTGCAATGATTTTTGTTCTTCATAATGGCAAACGCCTAGATTTGATTGTTCAAAAATATAATTTTTCTATTTTGAATATATGCTACCTGCTTGATACCAACCCAACTAATATGTTGATGAAAAATTATTTACCCAGCACAGAGAGGAAATACTCACAGAAAATTTCTCACAAACACCATTATCACTAGCTAGGTGGATGGAAGGTAGGCAGTATCTGATATCTGCCTATTGATTTATGGCATCAAGATAGGATCGTTGCTGAATCAGGAAAATAAAATTTTAGATGTTAACACAAATGATTACCAGAGGGTAGATTTATGGGATCTAAGTGTACACAAATAGGCAGTCAATAGCGTGACAAAAAAGAACCAAATAGGAGTTTAAAAGACAATAGGCATTAAATAAAGATAAAGTGAATATTACCAACAAAATAGCAGTTAAACATGATTTGCCCACTTTTATAGGATTGCCTCGTATCAATCTGCCTTTTCAATGGAGGTGATTTTTTTTAAATTATTACAGAGAGTATTTCAATGTTATTTAAGATTTTTGTGTTTAAAAAAGACATATTATCAGATGCAATATTTTTACATTGACAAAAATTTCTCACCCACACAATTTGCCTGCTTTTAATATAATGTAAGTGTTTTAACTTAATGTCAATGTTGAGCTGCTGCACTCTTCACCCATAGCACATCCTCATCTGTGAATTAACTGTGCACAGTGCCCTAAGTTGAAGGAAATAAATGTAAAATTAGGTACTGAATAATATCCAAGTTTTTCAACCTAAATGTTGCTCACATATGTTTAAATGATAAATGTCACTAACAATATTTTGCAAAAAGTTTTATCTTGTTTCATGTTAGAGCACATTTAAGGATGTCTCATGGCAAAACAGACTTTGCGTCATAATTGTATCCCTGGTGCAAATTTATCCACCATCTACATTTGATAATACAAAATTTATAGGAAAACTTGTATTAATATGTAACCAAACTATGAAACTAATGAATCAATGCAAGAAAAGCTGACACTAGGCTCATTATATTTCAATTTTTCAGATCCCATCAAATATAAAATATTTTTGTGAATACTGCTTCACTCTGATGAATTTACTTAATCTTTAAAGTCAATCAATGATAAACATACAACATATAGGACTCTTAACTGTATCCTAAGTGATTACTCATTATACCAACATTCTCATTATATACCATATTAATAATAATATGTTTATTTGTCCAGCAGACACAGCGTATAATATTGAGAATACATGACAGGTGGTTAGGACGCATCAAAGGGTTATAGGTCACATTATTCCCAAATTTAAGTTCAAAATACAGTTATGACATGGAACTAATATATAACGTAGGTAGTTTGTTACAATAATAATCTAGGCAGATTGGCATGCCTTGATGTTGGTCCATTAGCTGCCATAGACAGATTTAATGATTTTGCATATCTTTGCATCTTTTGGTATTGTGACAGTAATAACTTTTTGCTGGGTAAATTCATTGGATATGTCAGGATTCCACTACATAAGCTTAGCTCTCTTCCAATAAAACTAACCTAATTAGAAATGACTTTATTTACGAGTATGTGTATTATCAAGTACAAACATTTTCAAAGGTGAATACATATAAATGTTTTAAATATGGATTAAACCTTACCACATATGTTCACTACATTTGCATCAAATGTGTGCTGAAAAGATTACTAATGTAAAATTTCATCAAAAAGGTGGTGGATATATCATGATATTTTTAACTGGATGCACTCAGTGGTGCAAGACACCTGAGTTTGTGAGAGATTTTCAATGAGCAAACAAATAATAATATTGACCTTGTTTCCATCCCTCACCATACTTGGACAAAAACACCATTTGGTGTCAAGTTTAAGAAACAGAATTATGGAGTTTTATAAATAGAGTTGAACTATGAAAGCCTCATCAAGCTCATACGGTGAAGGAACGAAGTTACAATTTCTTTGATTCATTAATTTCAATCTTTAAAAAGTATTCAACCTTTCAATCATCTACTGACACAATTTATAATTAAGAATTTCAAGTGAGAGTAAATGGTAGAGTCACATCATTATGGAGAACAAAATCTGGCCTATGAATTCCTTATTGCAGACTTTTTTACTCATAGAAAGAGAGTCATCAATTTCAGTCCATTCCTCTCACCCCACTACCCTTCAGAAAGGGGTGGTTATCAAAATTCATTTGATCCATACAAGCCCAAAAAATCATTTCGTAGAAAGGGCTGTGTGAACTGGGCTGGATGTTTGCTGGAAACTACATTGCTGCAAACTAGGGAAAACATGAACAAATGCCATTGTGTCCCCAATAGTTTGCTTTGCTTTGGGGGTTAGCTCTTTCTTTCCTCTTTCAACAGCTGTCTTATGTAGTCCATATGCCTAAGACTATTTGTCTTAATGCATGACACAATTTTATCCCAAGGTTCACTTCCTAAGAATCACATTGATGGAAATACATGGTTGGTATTTAGTGTTGAATATGAAAGAGAAGGGTAAGTAAAATTTTACTAATTTTACTCTTATTACTCTCTGCAAAATATCATCCATCCCTTATTTTCACCTAAAGCAGCAGTTCAATTTTTCCTTGCATTACTGTTCCTTGCTATTATTGTCCCAGTTGCGATGATTGGTGCATCCTTTCTATCCACTCTCTATCACTGCCCAAAAGCATTGCGGCTTTTGCAGTGACATTAGAGCAGATTTGCCTTCCTTCTTTTTCATTTTGATGGCAGCATGAACTAGAGTAGAATAGTTATGTATTCACAGCCTAAATATACCTAACCAAAAAAAACTTGGATACCCATATCTATGCCAAGTAGGAAAATTTGACATTGTTTTTTCGGAATCATGTTAGTAAAATCTTCCTTTCCCACATTATAGGATTATGCACATTTCAATTAATGTACTCTGGTAAGGCAACACTTATTCAAATAAAAATTGGATTTTGTTACTAATTTAAATATTCTATTGAAAAGCTTATGATTCACTTGTATGCTGAATGGTAATGAACAGAGATTAGACACAAATTTCAAAATAAAACATTGAGCTTTTCTTGTGGAAAACATCTATTTTTTGTGGAAAAGACAAATCTTTAGAAGGAGAATATTTAAATGACAAAGCAAAATTCAGGAGAAACATGAAAAGCATACCTTTTGTGAAATAAAATAATTTTAACTCCCAAGAGATAAGTTGTGTTGAGAGAAAAATTATGCTCTGTATTCCAAATATGATTGTATGTATGTCACATGCTTGAATTTCTATTACAAATGGAACATGAGAGTAATTTTAACTTGTCCTTTGGTCAGCAAATAATGAATGTTTTCCTGAAACATGGAGAATATGAACTAATGATAAAATCCTTGAATATATACTCTTTAATTAAAAAAATCACAAAATATGCATATGCGAAAGGAATAACTGGCTGAAACCTATCCTTGATTAGAATCAACTATCTCCTTTATAATATCCTAGTTGAATATATTTCCTCATTATTGAAGGGGTTCATAGCATTTTGAGTTTTCTAAATTGCAGTTCCCATTTTCCTTATGGAGTAAGTACTTTGTTATTTCCCTAAGTATAAGATGTCTCATCAAGCCTTCAACTTTGGAGATAAATAAGTGCACAATGAAAAGTTTGTTATGAAGTTACATATTTTGTGCATCGCATGAAAATATAAATCAAATATTCAAATAGGGTCATATTACTGAGTGAATAAAGCTCACCGCACAAAGTTTTCAAGTTATTAAGACTAAAAATAGGGCATGAACACATATTTTAGATTTAAATTATGAAATATTTCAAAAGGATACAGATTTTGTTTCCATGTTACTCACTTTTTTATTCTAAGTCAGAAAGAAGTTAATACATGTATTAGTCCTCAATTACTTTGTCTCAGTTCAAATCCATTTCATTGGTATACGGTATAGTATGCCTGAGTGCATGCTACTGAAAATGATGTCAGAGGGTTTATCTCCATAATTCTCATTTTTTTATGAGTCAAATATTTTGAACTCAAAAACTCATCTTAGGATGTTGCTCACTTTTTTGTGAAAAAGGTACCTCTTTTCATTCCATTTGGAATGGCTTCTGAATTCATTAATAGTTTTTTTCCTGCAGGCCAAATAGTTTCATAGTTTTTTATGTTACCTTTGCGACCATAATGTATAATATCTGTTCTACAGATGTCATTAATATAGCTCCATTGATCACAAAATCACAATCTTCTCATTTTTACGATTTTCTCATGATTTTCTGGTCACTAAAGTCAAATAGAGAAAAAGGTAGAATTACAGTAAACAATTCTTAGGACTGAAATGCTGATAATAATATTAGTTCATTAATTTGTCCAGTGATTTGGTGCATATTCACACATGCACAAATATAGGACACATCATATATAAACTTCACAATTTTAGAAAAAATACAAATATATATATATATATTATAGATATATATGTGTGGGTTGCGGTAGTCCAGGGGGTAGAGCGTTCGACTGCTGACTGGAGGGGCCCGGATTCGATTCCCGGGCAAGGCACTCTGGGCACCTTCAGCTCCACCCAAGCTATGCAATTTTTCGGGTATCAGGTCTTCCTGGGAAACCATAACCGGCACAGGGAAAGGAACTGGCCCCCTTACCCTAATGTGTAAATTTCACATGCTGTCGGGCTTAGTACCGGGTGAACTCCACCATCACCTATCAAACCGACCCTCCGGTTGATTACTGTGTTTATGGTTTTTTAAATATATATATAATTATATATATATATATATATATATATATATATATATATATATATATATATATATATATATATATATATATATATATATATATATATATATATATATATATTCAAGTCTAGCTTTGATGGAATTATCTTAGCCCAAATTGCAAATGCATTTACCTATTTGAGCATGGACTGCACGGAGAAAAACTTATTTTTACTGGACGTGCAAGCATTTACAATTTTCATTATAAGAAACTCCATTTTATCATCTGGATAAATATATAAGGAGTAATAGAACTTATATTATTGACCTTTCATTTTCTGTTGGTGTTCAGGTTGTCTCCCGCTCATTCTTATCTGGAGGTCCTTAATTATGACTCTCAGATCCTTACCAAGAGCTGTGTGTCTATGGCCATCTTCTCCTTTGTTTGCTATGATATGCAGTAAATAAATGCAACGTGAATCTTAGACATACAACTCTCAGTATGGGCTTCAATCTAATACCCCATTATTTACCTATGTATCACATTGTAAACTTAAAGTAGCATCAAAGTCTTATGTAAGAAACGATGAAAATTTTAAAATCAGAAAACAGGAGTTGAAATGCAACATATTTCTCCAGACACCGCACTATATATATTTAAAATTAAGGGGTAAGAAAAAAATGTATGTCAAATATATAATTCCACCTGTAATTTTTAATAAGTGTACAGATCATTAACTCAACATTATATCAAAAGCTAAGAAAAGCAGTTTGGATATCCACAGCATATCAAGCTTAAAAATATTTAGGATTTCAGAGCATATAAGGAAAGGTTATTGGTTGAACACCAAAGATGTGGTATGTAGAAGCAATATAATTTTAGTGTGCTGCATACAGGATGGCTATCAAAAATTTGCTGAAACTCTTCTGGTATTGTGAATGTTATGTTCCCTGAATTGTACATATATCCATCTTCAGTGCTGAAGAATTGACATCAATAGTATTTAACTAAATGTTTAATGTGTTTTTATGTTACTTAACCTAAACATCCTATGTACTCTTTATGTTGATTGTTATATGCCAAGTGGAAGGGTGGAAGTGAATTTTACTCTTGGTTAATCTGCATGTGAATCAATGCATGAAAATTCCCCAAATGAACAAAAATTCTTTGGCTTCTCATAATCATCATGTTATAGTTGCGTTAATCATAATTACTGTGGTAGAATATTTATTTGAACACAAAATCTATCATTGACAGTGGAAGTGAATATAGGCTAGCCCACTTCTCCTGCAGCATCTTTCTTTTTACCAACTTCACAAACAATATTCTATTTCAAAATTAATTTTATATGTGATTCTAAAATTAAATATTACCTTAAGAAAGTTAGTATTCAGCTGAAAATTCTCTCTCACTTTTCACTCATCCAGCTACATAGACAGTTGATGTTCAATTTCTCATGAAGGGCAAAGTGACTTTATACTAATTACTCAACCTAAGGTGGTGGCATAACTCTCTTAATTGTGAAGGGATGCCTCTTTGTAACTGTGAACAGATTTATTTCAATAGATTATAACTGATAAAAAGTGGAAGATGTCAGCATGGATATCAAAGAGTATTATTCATGGCATTTATTTAACAAAAATAACTTTTTACTGTCACCGTAAACAAGTTGTTAAAATTTAATAAATATTTCATATTGCTCATGCACAATTAAGAATTTTGGGACATATTAATACCAGTGAATTATAGTTTATTATGGTGAAAATTTACTGAGCATTTAATGTAAATTAGCACTGATTGGTTTTATTTCATTATTAGGCTATGTTGTTGGTCAAGCAGCACAACTCACTGGTAGATATTGCTATTGCATTGGCTTTATTGGCTTCTCAGGCTTTCAGATATTTAACCTGATGATTAAAAAGCCCATCCAATAGTAATAAAATAATTTCAAACCACGATGACTGTGTAAAATTACTTGATTTACTCAAAAATATTGAAAATAGTCCACAGCAGGAAACCTTCTAAAGGTGTGGCTGCAGAACCTATTCAGCCTGCTATGTTTCTGACCTAATAAAATAAATGGTTGCAATTTGGAAAAGGAAGAATGAAGTGATTTTATCAATTCAAAAGATATGTCAGTGAGGCTCAGATCTTTACTTGCCTTCAACAGGTTCAAGCAATTGTAGACCATCACCACAATGCAGATGTGAAAACGGCAACGAAAGTACGATTCCAAGAGCCTGGAAGAAATGGAGGGGGTGGCAGTGAGAAGGAGGGCAGTGAGGGAAAGCAGGAGGCAACCACGGATTCATCGTCCCCCGTGCTGAAATCACCTTCAAGCCAGGTAGGCAGCTTGATCAGTCCTTCAGCTCGCTATAGTGGGGACTATCAACCTTAATTTAACCATTAGGATTTTACAAAAGTTTTTCTTTTGATCACTGAAGTTTAATGGTTTCCCATATTTTCAAGGATGTTAACTTCCCCAGGAGAAGACTTCTCAAAATAGAATATGGAACTTTATGAATGTCTAAGTCTGCGCCTGTTTTGACACACAGGTATCTTTCATCAATTCTCAATCCCATGTCCCTGAAAAAGCACGTTTGGTAAACCAATAATACATCTTCTGAATTGGGGCTCAGACTTCTTCTTCCAGTACAATGTAAAAAATTGGTCTTACATTATTATGACTCAAGCAATCACTATTAAAGTTAAGGAAGAAGGGATTCAAATCCCCAGTAAATCTTTCAATTTCTGCTGATACATTAACATTTATGTGAGATGTATTGTTTCACCCAGCACAATGGATGATTGCAATCACAATTAACTTTATGCCCCAAAATGTTCCCTATTGTTTTATTGAATATTTGGTTTTGGTGTCTCACTAAAAATAATATGAGTTGGAAACCAAATATGATAATATTTCAATCTATATTTATGCCAAACCCAGTCTATTTTACCTTCTACTTTAAAACCCTCAGCAGTGCAGCAGTATGTGCTAAAATATTACAAGGAGTTATCATAAGGAAAATTCAAAACCAGATCTTGAAATTTTTCTAAAGAATAAACAGGGTGAAAATAAGATATTATAAATATTTCCGATATCTGTTAATTATCGTCCTATGACTTTGATGCCTCTTGGGAACGTGCCACTCATACATCAGTCTAGCTGAACACTATTTTTAGACCGATGAACTTATGTCATCAAGCACCCCTCAAGGTCGAGGACCTCTGGATGGGGTGCGAGAAAAACTGGTCAGTATTCTGAAATTGCATATTTTCCTAATTTTGGGGTTTCCATCAGTCCTTTTTGTCACAAATGAATCATTGCATTTACTATTATTTGATAGTTAATGTAGTGTCCATCCCTTTCCAGGATGTATCCGGGGAGAAGGAAGGTGGTGAGACTGGAGGTGATGGCTCACAGCAGCAGCAGGGGTCCAACAAGAAGGAGAGCGGGGGTGGGAGTGATGAGGAGGGTGACGGAGCCAACAACGAGATGATGACTTCAGAAAAGAAGTCACCTCGGGCCATCACACCGTGAGCATTCTACTATGATAGATTCACATTCCCCCTTTCTCCTTTCAGTGCATGACTTTCTGTGGTGCTCAGGGCACTCATTCAATACATTTCTTTGCCTCTCCTAAGAAGACACAACCTTACAATAAGTACCTCTTCAATTCTGCGTACTTCCCTCCTCCCTTCATTCCGTCCAACATCCCTATCCTATTCCTTCCCCTACCTTGCTTGGCTAACATTCTCCCCTATATCACGGTCCTCAACATCTTATCGCTAATCTAAACAATCAGGTGATAATGGTCACCCCACTTGCATCCATCTTCCGTGACACTTTTTGATTTCTCACAAGAATTTCTTGATTTCTTAATTTTTTGATTTCTCTTCTCCCACTTCCTCGTTTGTTTTCCTTCCCGTACACTCACTTTTTCCATCATTCTCCACATTTTAAAAGCCTCCAACTATCATCTTGCTTCATTGGCCATTTTCCTCATGGCACAAAACCACACTCCATATTAAATTTATAAAAGGCCTATACTTGACCTTCTTACTCAATGCCCTTCTCATCAATTCTCTCCTTCAAATAAAAGCTTCTTTGCCTGATGAAATTATTTTTATGTCCCTTCTACTTGCACCATTTTGGCCCAGAACACTTCCAAGATGGGTAAATTTTTCAATCTGCTATAGTTAATGACCTCCTTCTATTTTAATATTAACTAAGCTCTCCTATTTCTCAAACACCTCATGGCCTTTGTTTTGCTTACATTGATTGTTATTCCATACCTATCACAGTTACTTTCCAATGTGTTCAGCAATGTATGCAACCCCTTTGTTTCCTGGCAAACTAATGCTTGATCATCTGCAAACCTAACTGTTTCTATGGATTCTCCAATGACTTTAATTCATATCTCCAATTATTTCCATGTCTCTTTTACCATTTCCTCCACTTATGCTTTGAACAACACAAGTGATAATAGTCACCCCAGTCTTACTCCTCTTCCTGACCCTGCCCATCCAGACTCTCAACCTATCACTCACACCTGATTGTATTCAATGTTTCTCTTTATTAGTGACATCATTACTGCAATGTTATCACACTTGCTCGTCCTCTTCCTGAACCCAAACTGATCATTCCCTAAGTAATCCTTCGTTCAGCTATCTATCCTCTTATTGATGATCATGAGAACTACTTTAGCTGAGTGTGAAATCAACCTTATGGTTCTTTAGTCCTCACATATGGCTGTCTTTCCCTTTTTTTTAAATAGCAACAAACAATGATCTGATGAAATCTTCTATTCAAATTCCTCCCTCATAATTGCTAAAAAATTAGTCCATAAAAAACTTTTCCTTCAACATTGTTCTCAACCCTTGAGCAGTTCCACAGCCTTATTTGGTTTCAATTCCTGGACCTCAGTTTTCCCCATCTACATTGTATTCTCTTTCTTTGTCTGAACTTACTGGCCTAATACCTAAACCATATAGATCCTCAATGTTATTCTTCCTATCTCTTCCACTTTCCTGGTTCAATTAGTGTTCCCCATTTATTGTTTATAGTTTGCATTGATTTTATAGACTTTTCTTATTACAGTGTAGGCTATAATTGCGCTCTCAAAAATTAACCCATAGATTTTGATGGTATTCCGTATAAACTGTTTTGTCCAAATCATACGAGGGCGGTTCAATAAGTACCCGTGACGACAAAGGGCGTTCCTGAGGGAAGTTTATGTTATCATCGTGTGCTTCCATCTATCAAATGACGGTGAATCAAATTTCAGACTGATTTAAAGGTTAGTTTGGATTTGGCAGCCATTCGAGTAAGACGTGTTTCGTGATTTTCGCTAAGATAGAAAAAGAGCAGTATCGTTCGGTAATTCGCTTTTTGATTTTGGATGGGAAGAAATGCGAGGAGATAAAAGCGATGTTGGATGCTGTTTATGGGGACACTTCGCCCTCTATGACCACAGCTCATTGGTTCAACGAATTCAACCGTGGGCGAACATCTGTTTTTGATGAGGAGCGACCAGGACGCCCGGCAGACGTGGTTACCGTGGAAATTATTCAAAAAGTCCACGCCATTATTCTCATTGATCGACGAACGAAAAAATTGTCGGCCCGATGGGTGCTGCGATTGCGCACCAGCACAGCACTTACATCCGGAGTTGTCGCCGCCAAACTGCATGAACTACGTTATGAATTGCTGCCGCACCCCCTGTATTCACCCGATCTGGCTCCCTGCGACTTTTTCTTATTCCCTAACACGAAGAAATGGCTCGCGGGAAAAATATTTAGCTCAAACGAGGAAGTTATCGCCGAGACAGAGGCGTATTTTGGAGAGTTCGACAAATCCTATTTTTTGAAGGGGTTAAAAACATAGCCGGAACGTTGGGAGAAGTGTATCTTTCTAGGAGGGGACTATGTTGAAAAATAAAGAAAATGTTTTTGAAAAAATGGTTTCTTCATTTCTAACACGGGTACTTATTGAACCGCCCTTGTATCTGATCCAGAAAAGTTGGCTCTTGTAATACATTAATGAGCCAAAGAGAACGTGTTTTGTTAGATAGGATCACCTGCAGAATATGAGAGTGACTTGTTTTAATCAAAATTTTATATTTTTAATTAGCATAGCATAATTTATGTGACAGCGAGATGCAAATGACTCCATTGATGAGCAGTTGTCTAGAGATTGATAACTTGTATCCATGGCATGAACATATTTGCATTTTGTACAATATGGTAACAAATGCATGTATTAGATGAGTGCAGATGTAGTCTCCAATATCCCATGAACAAACTTAAATATGATATTTTCTTCTCTATACTTATGTTTCCCATGAATTTGATTTTTAAGTAAATGGCAACCATTGGCTTGGCATATTTTGACTAAAAATATAGAGTTAAGAAAACTACATATTTCTTTACTCTATGCTATTGCTATCATATTTTTAAATATCAACTATTCTTCATCTCATTTTTATTACTTTAATAACAATTTTTCTGAAGTATTAATGTCTTATTCTTATAGCGTTTAATATATCTTAAGGTGTTATTTCAATGTGTAAGTATAAACTAATATTTATTGTCAAATTTAAGCTCTTTCCATTCAATCAACTCTGAAACAGCCTGGTAAGCAAAAGGATGGCGTGGTCTGCCTCATACTCTCAGATAATCTTCATTAATTTGCATATTTTGTATATTTGTTTTCTTTTCCAATCAACTTGATAAAAAGAGCAGATGATGTGAACTAGTTATCCAATACTACAGCATAAATTAACCAATATTTGGATGCAGAATTATAGCACAATGGCCTCACCAGAAGGAAGTTCTGTGCTTCTCTTTGGAAAGTATGTACATAGCTGAAACATGCTCATTGGCATTGTTGACTATTGAAAAGGCCTTTTTCAATGTTTCAATTCCATTTATTTTTTCAATTATCAAATAATGGAATAGCTATGACAAGAGTATAAAAATGTTTAAGTCATGACTTTACTACAATGGTCTTTTCTGGGTACAATGGATGAACACCTCAACCATCCCCATTTTCCCTAGAAAATTCTATTCTATCATAACTACCCAGAGTGTCCAATAATAAAACAACTCTCAAAATCACCCTCTTCACCATCATCAATGATTTTATCATCACTTTCAGAGAGAGACTTTTGGACTTCATCATCTGTAATAATCTTTCTCTTCTCAATGGTTGGATGTTTGACCTCAGGGGGCTATATGGATGCATGCATATATCAAGAGACACTCATATGTAAAAAGTTATTACAAGTCAAAAATTAAGTATAATGAGCTATCTTTTATGTTGTAGTAAATTTAATGTTTACTACTACATTGGAAGATGTATTTTATCTTTGTGCTGCTGTATTCAGGCTAACAGTGTGATATGATGCCATCTTTTTCATAGCATGGCTACAAAGTCTTGACATAATAAATTATCAAGCTGCAGGTAGGAGAGAAAATATTAGTGAATGTAAATTGCTGATTCATCAAAATATCTCACGACAATGTGAAAATATTGCTCACAAAATGATTATGTACACAAGATAAAATATGAGTTGTAAAAGTATCACACCTTGGAAACACTGGTAAGAGGGAAAATATTATCATTGAAGCCAAGCAATGGGTGATTGAAAGACTTCTGCTCCATAAACATTATTGAAGAAAATGAAAGTAAATTTTTGGATTGTCATCTCTGTAGGTCAATTGATTAAAAGGTCATCAGATTTTTCATCAATTAAAGGCAATCTATAATCTATTGAAAACAGGCTCCATAAATTTACATGTGATAAAACATTGGGATACCTCAGACTTGGCCTAATCTAGACTAGCCCTTGCCCTATATTTTCCTAAGTCATGGAAAGTTCCCTGTGCAATAATAAGCCAAGTGTAACTTGAGGAGAGCTTCAAATCTCATCCCAGAATAACCTGTATTAGATCTTTTTACTCGCAAAATGCTGCACTTAGTAGAATGTCTAACTGTTGTGAGACTCCCCCTTGCTTGAGGAAATCATCTTTATTTCATGGCAGGGAACCTCTGCTGGGTGACTAACACTGTCTTCTCCTTAAATCTTGGGTCAGAAGACCAATCCAAATAATTTGATCAGTAATCAGGTCTCATCTGAAAAAAACTTGTGTCATGTGAAGGATCTCGGGTTTTCCCGGCGTATGGTATTCAAGAAGTTCTCTCGGGTTTCCCACCGGGTCAGGTTGCAGTACACCGACGTTTCAAAGGCTGACTCTGCCATTGTCTTCAGGTCATCATCGACTTCACCCTGAAGACGATGGCAGAGTCAGCCTTCGAAACGTCGGTGTACTGCAACCTGACCCAATGGGAAACCCGAGAGAACTTCTTGAACTTGTGTCATGTTTCCTCATCCCCTGTTTTGATCACCCAATGGTAATATTTAAACAATTAGGAGTGTTCAGATTGGTATAGAGAGTAATCAAAGAGTTAAGCCTCAAATGCGTTTCATTATCATTACATGTATTATATCATTACAACATGAACTTTACCGTGACTACGTAGATACTTCCTTCCTTCCTCAAACCTAAAATCTTCTTTTCCTTAGTTTAATAAAAAGAAAATGTTTATGTCATATTAATAGAAGCCCTGTTGATTACTATGGCACTGATTTACAGTCAGAATTTCAATAATTGCATGTCCTATTCTACAGGGATGAAGGAAATGTTAGAAGAATGCATACAGCTGTGAAATTGAATGAAGTCATCGTGAACAAGTCCCACGATGCACAACTGGTGATCCTCAACCTTCCCGGCCCGCCAAAGGGCAACTTGGTTGAGAGGGAGTCCAACTGTATCCTTTTGCTCCATTTACTCTTAGTGTAATTGATGGGTGCCAATTCATTAGACAAATGGTCACAAAGATAGCATGTTTTAGGTTAGAATAATGGTGGAATCCTTTGGATAAGTAATAATTGCAAATGCAGAGAGAAAAGGCAGTGAAACCAACGTTTAAAGGCAAAATGACTGGATAGTAGAAGCAGTACAAGCCTTTTTCAGGAACAAATTTCCATATTTTTGCCAACCAAAATATTCAAAACTTAAGTAATTACAATGAAGAGTCTTTGCAGCACACTAATTTAAAAAGTTTATCAGTAGGAACAAAATAAATGGGTGAGACTTGAACTAGTGGCCAACAGGTCCACTACACAATACTTTCAACCACTCAGCCCCATTGAGGACACCTCTGAAAGGTAGGCTTGACATTCCACCCAAGATTTCAGAGCACAGGGAGCTGAAGTCTGAAACCTATATTCCTATCCAAGACACTAGTTTCATGGGAAAACATTTCAGCAAGGCTCTTAATGTCATTTACAGAGTTACCTTATAGAGGAAATGGAACTGTATGCCTCAAAAGTCATACTATTTGAAAAACAATATTGTTACAAAGCAGTCAATCTTTTCATGAAATAATGGATTTTTTCTTTCTCTGAAAGTGATGTTACTCAGCAAATCCTGTGCACTCATAAGAGATCTGGGGAACATATTATCATGTCCCTTCCTCTCTACCCTATCTATATCCCAGACAGATACAGTAAATTTTCTTCTTGGGGCCTTGAAGATTCATAAAAGCCTTAGAAGTTGTCATTATGTGTTTTAAATAAGTTAAAATTCATTTAAAAGTATTTTAATGCTTAGAGTTCAAAATTCAGTTAAAACTAGTATTATTTATTTTAAAGTCCAAATCAATCCTATTATATCAAAATCTTGATACAACAAATTGATGTTTTTAATGGGAGATTTTTTATACCAAAATTTGACTACATAATATCATCTAAGCAACAGGCATGTTCCTGTTTATTTAAAAATAAACATGAAATATTTTTGGAAAAGATAGAAGCAGAAGTAATTATAAATTTCTGCATATAATACACATGTTTAAAAGTTTTAAAAAACTACTGTAACAAATATTGGGGTCAGGAGGTCTTGAGCTCAATTTGAGGTAATACCTTGGGGTACATTCAGCCACAGCAAATAGTCTGTGATTCAAGGTCTGTCCCAAATTTTTCGGGTACAAGGTCTTTCTAAGAAACCATAGATGGCACAGGGAAAGGTATCCCGGTAATGTGTGAATTTCACATACCTTTTGACTTGATATTATGTGGCCTCCCATATCAATTAACCTTCTGGTTCATTACTATGGTTTATACCACATATTATAAATGGTAAAAAATATGCACTTTACTTTTGTAAACAAATTATTAATATTTTAAGTGCATGTTTCATGAGTAGACTGCTGAGATTCAATTAAACTTAATTCCCAAGGTTTGCAAAAAATAAAAAATGATAACGATAAAAATTATAAAATAACACATTGTACTCTTTGTGCCTGATTCATTTTTTTATTAGAATACCGTTTTAATTTTTAAACAGTCTTCAACCAAAGGATAAGCATAGTTATCAGTTTGAAGGTTGGTTCAATAGGTAAGGGTAGAATTAACCTAATACTAAGCCCAATGGGGTGGAATTCACACATTATCAGGATAGGAGAGCCAATTCCTTATTTCCTGTGCTGCCTTTAGTTTCCCAGGAAGATCTAGTAACTGAAAAATCACACAGCTTGGGTGAAGCTGAGGCTGTCCAGAGGCATCACCCAGGATCAAACCTTGGTCCTCCAGTCAGTAGCCCAAATCTCTAGATGCAGAATATTGCATATTTTTATCATGGGTCCATAAAATAATGCTTACAATGAATTTCTTAGCTACTGAATATACCCACAAACATATAAGTTTACCTCAGCATTAATTAAGATATCAAATATTGGAAACTTTTCAGTTGCTACCATATATCCCAAATATTTCAGGTGATTTCAGGACTATATTCATCACAACAGCCATAGTCAACTGGAGCGACAGAAATAGAGAGCCTTGAGGTTTCAGCAAGTTTTTAGAACAACATGAATAACTTTAATGTTTTTTAGCTTTCATAGCTCTTTTCATTACTATCAAATGGACTTGCTTCTCTAATTTAGTGATTCAAGCAAAGCCTTAGGCCAGCAACATTCATTAATGAATGCAAACCAATGTGTTTGAAATGGATTTGATGGTTAAAATATAAAACAGTCGCAATTCTACACCAGCTGTCCGAAGGACTGGCTCTTGGCACTATTGAACAGCCCCCAGAGGCAGAGGAGGAAAGCTATGGAGATTATATTAGTCCAACGAATATGCTGTTCGAGATTTTACACACCCATACTCATCTTGAAGCTCTTTCCCTTTGACTAATGAAAACTTAGGTGTTAAAACAGATGCAAATTTAAATGAGTGTCGTATCTCCCCCTTACATCAGTACAACTATTGTGAAGTTAACTGCATACTTATCGTGCATCACGACAAAGGAAATGTTTAAGTTTTCAGCATTTGAAATGCCTACAGATTAAAATTATACCTCAGTCCTGATCCATGCACCTCAGGGCCATTTTTATGTCTTTTAGGAATAATTAGACTGATTAAGTAAATCTGTATATCACAAGGCAAATTTTATTTGATACTCAGAAACCCATAATTGTGGAATAAGGGTAACATAGATTGCATGGCGGTGTTTGGCTGCATTTGTGCACCTGCTTCAATTTATTACGCAGCTTGCTACTCTTGTGGTTGAAGTTTCTATGGTTTTTATTTTTATGGATGATCGTTTAAAATTATTCATGGTTCTGGTGACAATATTGTGGTATTGCAAGGTTTTCCACGGTGTGTACTCACCAGGTAAATATGGGAAATTTTTGTTCTTCAAGGAAATTTATGGACTTCATTAGCTCAGTGAAAATTTGCTTTTAATACCTTTTAAGAAATAATCTTACCAGTCCATCATTTTGACCTGCTTCATAGTTGACTTAAAATTCTAAAACAGACAAGGAAGCATTTTGATGGTAGTAATGTTTTATTCCTATAATATATTTTACTCCTCACTTCCTTAGTGATCTAGAAATATTGTTTTGCTCCAATATGTTATTTTCATACTTTGGATTAATTGATGATATAGAATTATTAATGTGACTCTGGTATCACACAATTCCCTCGCCACCATAGGCTTCCTTATTTGGGTGAATTTTATGATCAACAATATAATTGGAAAAGTATTTGAAAAACATTCCCCAGGAAACCTTTGAAACATTCATGATGACTGATAGCAGGCATCCTGTTTTTCATGCTCCACCATCCCCGTTATCATGATGACATTTCCTTTTGTATTTATTTGGTTCCCATTTTTGACATGGCAATGGTTACTGGAATGGTAATGATTAGCGTGTTGTCAGCAAATGAGTGGGAGCACCAAAAACCTTGCAGTACTGATTACTGAATGTACACCTTTCCGTCGTTGGTATATATTTGGAGTTTTTGGAGAGTGTTTGCCTTGACATCATGTGTCCTCCACCAGACATGGAGTTCCTTGAAGTGTTGACCGAGGGTCTTGATAGGGTGCTCATGGTGCGAGGAGGAGGAAGGGAAGTGATCACTATTTACTCCTGAAGCGCCAAACGACAACATCACCACCTCCTTCCTCTTTTAGGCCTCCTTCGACTTCTCTACAACTACACATTAACTCATCCCTCATCAGTGTCTGAATACCTCGGATATTGTTTTAAAAAACTTCACTGTAAACATGTGGTCATCATGAAAGGAGTTTCTTGTTAACTCAGCATAAGTTTCTACATTGATTCCAACAGAGCCCAAACCCTTCTATGAGTGAAGATTTAAAAATATTATGATCTATTAATGGGAGTGATTAGGAATTATTACGAGGTTAGGTTAAAAAATTGAAAGAAAAAATGGAATAGCTTCTCTTCTTCCTCCTAGTGATTTCGAAGCTTCCCCCCCCCCCCACCCCACCCCCCAAAGAGGTGAGAGGGGAGCGATACTGATGTACAGCAGTGTACCATTGTGAAGAAACACACATGGGGAAACTGCAAAAAACATCGATGTTTGGGGTGTTCTACGTGAATATAAATAAATATATAAATACATAAATAAATAAATATATAAATATATATAAAGATATAAATAGGAATATATATATATAAATAATGCATAATTTATTTGCCCTCTTAAAGGTGCAACCTTATTTGGTGATTGAAGAGTGTCATGTCCTTTCTAAGTCCATTCCCTCCTTTCTCCATCCCCTCTTTCCACTATTCAATGACCTTCTCTCACTCTTCTCTCTCTCTCTTGATGTCCCTTACCCTATTGTGAGAGTGCCTGAGTGCCTCAGCCATTGGTGGCGCACTTGAACACATTCTAATATTTGGCCACTGCATAATGACAGTGACAGTATTGGGAAAAGGCTCAGAATGCCTTGGAAGACGTTTTAGTTTCCAGTGAGACCAGAGAGTGGAAGCTTGGAAGGCATCAGAAAACCAAATGGCCAAAGGTTGGAGATTCCTAAAGCAAAAGTTAGGTGAGAATTTTACCCCTTACTTTCATTAATTGACGTAAG
Source organism: Hetaerina americana (assembly GCF_022747635.1). Taxonomy (NCBI): domain Eukaryota; kingdom Metazoa; phylum Arthropoda; class Insecta; order Odonata; family Calopterygidae; genus Hetaerina; species Hetaerina americana. The sequence goes on from NW_027286874.1 coordinate 4,676,181, forward strand.
TGTTTGTTTTATCCTAGGACTTGAGTGAAAGTAACTTAATCTAAATAAAGAATGCAGAATATGTAGGTGCTCTTCTTGCAAGCACAGCTTCCTTGAATTACACCTTTTCAAGCTAAATGAAATTATATGAATGTTATTTGCACTAATTTTCAAGAACTAAGAAAAATTTTAGAAATTTGCTAAGCTGGAAAGTTAATTTGGCTACTTGTATTTTTGGCAGCATACATGTCCCTCCTAATATAAAAATTTCACTCACCTGCACAGTCTAAAACAGTTTGCCAGGAAACAAGATTAAAGAGAGCAACTAGAATGTGGCCTCATCTTCCACCATTTAGATGAATAGGTGGCATTAGCTTATATAGAGCAAATGTATTCTCAAGGAAGTGTGTTCGATAGCTGAAGGATAAGCATCAACTTAGTCTACAGTCCACTCAGAGGTAAAAATGACATAGTCTTTACTTGACCTTTTAAAACTGAATGTAATTATCCCTGTAAGTGAACTTGTGTCTTGTGTATGTACCACTGCCTTAAAAAAAAGAGTACTGGGAGTGATTTTTTACAACACCAAGGCTAAGTCCAAAGTGTGCGAGGTAAACTTGAAGAATACCATTTTTATTATTATTGGTCTTTCATTCTTTCCTCCAACCATTCCTCTATTGCTCATCGTCTGATATTCCAAACCTTCTCTCCTCCACCTTCAAAGACTGCAATCACCTTGAAGCTTGACGTTAGCTTTAATCTCCCTTGTTAACTTTGATAATTGTCCAGTTTGTGATGTGTATTTAATTTCTCTCAGTGCCCACCATTGATATACTTCAAATGATACATATATATAAATATATATCTCCTCTCAATAAATTTGTGATTCTTAGACAAGTGCAGTCAGTGCAAGTAACCAAGCAATGTGGTTAGATGTCCTGTAAGTGCACACTATGAGGTCATGGTGAGGTCTCAGTTTTGAAATTTTCCATGACATCTCATGGGTTGGTGATGCTTGAGAAGTTTTTCATTACCCAAGATGTGTTGTATACTTCCAAGAAGTGTTATCGTTGTTAATACCGTAATTTCATGGGACACTTTTGCAGTGAGAAGGCAGCATTTAACTGAGAAGAAATTATGAAAAAAATGTATTCATTATTATCCAGTGTTAAGATAAGTGTGTATGGCTTCACTCATGCACTTTAAGAATTTAGATATTCTCTTGTTTTCCAAAAGTTTACTCAGCTGCATTTTCTGCATGCCTTTGTTGATCATTTATCTCTCGAATAAGTTAAATATTTTCCCGTTTCACTACGCACACATCATCCTTCTCATCATTTATAATTATTATAATTTTATCCCTCATTTCATTGACCATGAATTGTCACTGTTTTTAACAATAAACTTTCTAATGCTAAGCATTGTGCTGCTCCTAGAACTAACTACTTGGGGTAGCTAAGCTGCAATTAAAAAAATGTGATTATTAAGCAGAAATAATACGTAAGGGTAAGCAACAGGAAATGAAGAATGCATCAGTTCTCACATTTGCTGTTCTCCCAACTATTAGACTGGTGTTGCAATTTTTTATGTTTCAATTGAAATGCAAATTAGAACGCCTATAAAGTTACCTGTGGAATGATTTTCTCTTTGTTCAGAATCTGGAGAAAAAGAAGAAATATACTAGTACTTCTTCCTTGGTAAAAAGAATTTAAGGAAGCCCTGCCAAGGGGAATGGTGTGCATATCCAAGTGAGGGCATTTGTTGATTGTTGAGAATGAATATTTCTTGTTGCTGGCTTCCAGAGTATTTTAAGCATGTAAAGATGTATAGCTCACAGTTTAACTTTGTTTATTTTTATGACAGTTGTTCCATGTCTATCTTGTAGTACTTTCCTAAAGTATAAAACCCTAAACTGTGTAACATAGTTTGTTCCTCATAATGTGTAATAATCATGCACCAACTTCTTGTGGTTTAACCACCTACATCACACACATTTATGTCAAAATGTTCTTTTTCTACTGGAACATTGAGTCCTCTTTACCTCTTGTAAGTGTAATGATTCTTCTATCGTCTGTAGAGAACTCTCTCTTTCCCTCATCACACCTGAATTTTGGATAATTACTCAGTTTGGAATTCCCAAAATTAAGAATAGAACTCTTCCCATGAATGATTATTTTACATGCATTCATTGATATACAACCTGAGGGCATTTCTTGTGGCATAAAGACAACTAAAAATGTGTTTTCAAAGTCATTAAAAGCTGGTATCAAATTTGGGCTATATCATGGAGCTCTTTGTTTATGAATGATGAAAAAATAACTTTGCTAGGAAACCTATGCTTCCCTTTTTTTTCTGACATCTTGAAATGATTGGGTCTGAGGATGGAGTCAAGATGTCTGCTTGCTTTCTTAAGCTATGTTAGACCCTAGTTTGGCAAAATCATTTATTGATATTTATTTTGGAATGACAACCATAGTTTTTGCCATAGTATTTTCATGAAACATCATTTAAACTGTGCCTAAGTAAATAACTGAAACTATGGTTTCCATTCTTTGGATGATATTATTATAAATATTAACCTTTGTTATTTCTGACCATCTCATTATTCTCAAAAGCCTCATAATGATCAGACCTTCCAAATTTAGTGTTAACATGCACTGCATTCAAGTCAATTTTCTAATCATTTTTTTGTTCAATTGTAATTTGACTGAGAGGCAAGTATGCATACTAGTTCCTTAACATCCACCTCTCTTACATTGGAAATTAATCTCAAGGCCACATGTTAGTACTTAAATTGACTTCTTGTAGTTCTACTCTTGCAAACCTGTTTTTTCTTAAAGGGAAGAGAGAGACAAAACGTATAAAAGTGCTCATATTGCCACTGTGTTCTACAACTCCTCTAGAGTTTGTACCCATTTGAAAGAATAAAAAGGATAATCCATTGACTGGAACTCCTACAAATAGGCTGTGAAAGCTACAGCAATTAGCATGTTCTACTATTGCAGAGGAAGTTTCTGCCTCTGCGAAAACTGTATTAAAAACATAGTTTTACCAAGCTTGGTAGATTTGTGTTCAAAATGAATCATTTATCAACAATATGTGTCAAAAAAGAAATAATAAAAGCGATTATGTGGTTATTAAAAGAAGTGTAATTATATGCCTCCCAAAATACCCATAAAATTCCTCTTTAAAAATAGTATCAAAATAAGCATCCATATCAAAAAATAAATTTTTGTTACTTTTACTATGATACCAATGATATCTGCAGCAGAGAATGAGATTTTTAAAAATAAAGGATCTTCACAGGTTGATTCAAGGTTTTAATTTAGCATTTGCCCACAGATGTTGATGAAGTGTCATCTGTTTTTAATGACAACATGGAATTTATTTGTCCTGAGATTTGGTGCATGTTCAAGCATGCACAGATTGTCTCATTATTCAAAATAGAACGTAAAATATGATGCAAGACCAGTTATTTATAATCAGTGAGACACAATTAACTCTGCTAAGACCGAAATCTTGACAGCTATAAAATTTCAGTTATGCTGCAACATGCATATCATTGGTGTAATAAAATTGCATAAAATCAGTGATGTGTAAAATTTGTTGTAACAATTAATGGCTCCTTTAAAATTTATCTCACTAAATTTAATAAGCACATTGTCTTATTTATTTTCCACAATGATTCCAGTGAAATGTGAACTTTGATTTTTAATTGGCCAAATTATTTAAAATAATTAATTACTCATTGCTATAATTTCACTGCAATTAAAAATGCTAATGCATTAAGAAGTGTTTATTGATAACCCTAGAAGTATCTAACATACAAAATGCAAACATTGAAAACCCCTTTCCACCCCAATTATGTATGTTTATAACATTTCTAAGTTAACATGTTTTTTTTCAAGTAACAGATAGGCCTCAAGGCTTAGGGCGCCATCATTCATTCATTTCCCTCACTCTTGTGCACCACAGTTCTATTGAGAATCCATATATGTGCATATATACATATGAATTGCACCATCAGTCCCTTGATTCTTGAAATTTCCTTGGCCACAGATTGGTTATTAAGATAGAGGAATATGCTGAAATTATTACTGGCAACCTGAATTATCTTCTCCTATGGCATAGTTCACATCCTCCTCTCCATGCTAATTGAGGTTTAACTACTCACTTGTGTAATTATAATGCTGAAAGGATATCTTCACATGCAATCTATTGGGCCATGGACACTAAAATTTTAATATTGGATAGTTTGAAATTATGTTCTCATGTGCAACAGCTAATATCATGCTGCTTTAATGGTTTGATAACCCAATTATTTTCCATTTTTGAATTGAAAATTAACAACATGGATTTTCCACATAGAAAATATTTCATTTATGACCTAGGTTTCTTTATGGTATAACATTGTCAGGTCCAGTTTTATTTTACACTTAATCTTCTGCTATAATTTTTGAAAGTGAAATTGTGATCTTAATAAGAAATATTCATCCCTTAAAAGGTTAATGACAGCCCTTTAATGATTTGATGATCGTTTGTGTTACAATTTGGTAACAAGTGGCAAACCACTTATAGCAATGCCAAGGAGGGCCAAAACTAGAGCTTGTAGAAAAGTTAATGTAAGCTAAACATTAAAATAGGAGGTCAAAAATTAGAGCAGGTAGAACAGTTTATGTATCTTGGGAGTGTTTTGGACAACATTGTCAAAGTAGTAGGGACGTAAGGATAAGAATTGAGCTAGGCAAAGAGGCTTTCACAAGGAGGGAGTTGATGGCAGGGACGTTGTGTAGGAATGTTAAGAAAAGACTTGACAAAGCTTTGATATGGAGCGTAGTTATGTTCGGCGCGGAAATGTGGTTACTGAAGCAGGAGGATAGACGTAGATTGGAGGCTTTTGAAATTTGGGTATGGATAAGGTGAAATTGACCGAAAGGAAAACAAATGAGGAAGTACTAGAAATGAGGAGACAGGAAAACTGGATATAGGGTGTATTGATCGGCAGTGGGATATTGAAGACTAATAGAGGGTAGGATGTTAGGTGAATGAGGAAAGGGCAGGAATAGGATGGTGATGTTTGACGGGATGAAGGAAGTACTCAGAGATGAAGAGGGAACTGATGTACAGTAGGTTGCTGGATTGTGTTTTGTTTGGAGTCACAAAATATTTATTTGGTTGTTAAGTCCATCCAAAACCTACCTTAACCGGTAGATTACTTATTAATAATAATTCTCATAGGGTTCAATGTTACTCCCAAGCTATCCAATAAGAAATTATGAATGAAGAGCCTTTCAACAGCGTAACTACACTGGTCAATGGTTAAATTTAAATAAGTATGTAGAGGATAAGATGAGCTGTACATTAATTGAGGGAATGTTCAGCATATCCAGTGCTACTTTCAACAATTGAATTAATTGGTATCAAACCCAAATGCAAGCCCTTTGACAACCATAGGTGGATTCATTAGGAATTTCCATATATGTAGCAGGGATCATATTTTGCAAACTTACTGAACAATGTTGTTATCCTAAGAATATAGTAATAGAGGTAGAATAGTATATCTATATTCATGTGCATATATATCATGATTTATTTTGAGGGAGATTAGATTTGCGCAGTTGTCTACCTATTGGCTTCACATCTTAAAGAGTATGTCCTGAAGGTGACGTATTCTCTCTGAGATCCCAATGCCTAGTGACTGTATGGAGATCACTTCAAGTGTAGTGCTCAGCCCAACTGTAGCTCCCCTGTGTGCCTTTCATTAATATTACTCTAATAATGATGTTGTGGGTTCTCATTGCCCTTCCTCTTTGCTGCCATCATATTCCTCTACCTAAAGTTACTCATCTTGCTCTGATGGTACATTGTGACATCAGCCATTTTTTTAATCTCCTAATTAACATCTAATACATAATTTTTAGTAACTAGTATCATATCAAATATTTTATCCACCCATATATTATTTTACCCAACAAGCAGCATGTGGTGGATATAAGTTGGAGTTGCAAATGCAAATTCCTACTGTGCATTGAAATTGCCTCTAATTGAACACTTTCAAGTGGTAACATATTTGTCCGCAGATGAGAAGGATCCCTTATATAAGCTCCTTACAACATTTAAATAGCTTTTCAATAACACTTCTAACAGTTTCACTTTAAATCTCTTATAGTATGTTTTGTCATTGAAATGACTACATACAAATGTGTTATGAATACCAATGAATGCCTTATATCTTCCACCAGTTAGGGGCAATGAATGTCTTCCACTTTTCATAACCACATAAAAGAATGCATTGCCAACCTCATTCAAATCACTCCACATTTTCTGTTTCCTACCATTTTACCTTGGTTCCTGTTCAATATTTTGGTTTTCTGTATTCTTTGAACTCAGGGAAGATTGCTTCGGAGGGATTGTTTAAAACACCAGTGACTGGCAAACTTTTATCGTACAGATATCTATGAATAAGACTTAGCACCCACCACTATTGTGTCATTGTAACAGTCATCTTATTCTTAGCCACTGTCCAGATAACAAGAGCCATGCAAACTGCACAAGATTAAGTTTAAAATTTAGCTTCATTAAGTTGGTAGGCACTCTTAATGTACAGATCTCCCTACCCCAAGACACATGGGAAAGTGGTGGAACTAATTTTAATGCCTTCTTAATTTACTAACTGAAAAACTAAGTTAAAATTTAAATTCCTTGTAAAATCAGTGTTCATATATTAACTAATGATTTAATTTCTAAATTAAAAATTAAGTTTTTTTAAAAGTTACATATAATATCATTAATACATAAATTTATTTATATTTTCATGAAATTTAATTGTAAGAAAAGTAAGTATTTTAACCAGGACTACCTTTTGTACATTATGAGGTGATGGATTAATTTGTTCAGGAAGCCATTTGTTTAAAGACTAAGAGCTTGATAGATATTTGTGGTGCTTTTACTTTGCCATAGGGTTCTGGCAGCATATAAATGATGGGCCATAAGTATTTTTTTTGATGCATTAATGTTGAGTGCATGAAGTTAGGCTAAAATGAGGAGAGCTTATCATGTCCATTATTATAATAATCATGAATGTTCTGTTCAATTTCCTCAGTTACTAAGTCATCATGATCATCAATAGTCATAAATATATATAACTGTAAACAAAGAGTTATTTTTAGTTATATATACAATCAATGTAATGTTATTTCTTAGAGAACATTAAAATAAATACCTAGACTGTGTGGTAATACTTTATGACCAAAAGCATAATTAATGAGGCGGCACACAAGGTAAATAAAGCTAGGATATCAGCAATAATAAAAAAGTAAAGATAACATCATTCCACCTTTGGAGCAAATGAAACCTCCCACTAAAGTCTGTATACACATTTATACCATTTGACCATCATAATTAATGAATATGTACATATGAACTAATATACAGAAACCTACACTCTCAGCCCTGCTAATGTTTTGTAATGAACAACATGTATAGCACCATTTTTTTTGTCATACCTAGAAGCTGAGCTCAGCAGTGCCGTTCATTATTTTGGAAAAGGCATCATTGAAATTCCTAATTTTTTAATTGATTATACTTTATTTAGTCGTTCTCTCTTCCTTTCTCTAGGGGCTCAATGCACAATGGTAATTTTTTCTAACGATCTCAGAGGGTCAAAATAAGTACCAAGAGAATGAATTAATTACATCTCCTTGTTAACAATCATATTTGACGTTTTGGGAAACATATATAAAAAGAATGGTAGACTTTTAAAAAAATTAAAATCATGCCTAATAGTCTCTCCCATGGACTACAACCTTAACGTGGTGGAAGGGCTTGTGCGTTTCGATGACCCCTAGAGCTGTGCTGGTGGGAGCAATGGTAATTGCTCCTGATAGAGTTACCCATGGCAGATAGGTCAAAGGTTAGGAGCCAGACGAAAGGTAGTCCACGCTGCATCTGTTCCTCAGTGAGGTGGCTGCAATGGCATCTGACCCCAGTGGGGTGGCCAGTAAGTGATGGTGTCATGTTAAAAACATTATTGAGGAAGGCTACAGAAAACCACCTTAATTATCATTCCCAAAATTAAAATGATGGACACTACACAGAATATGAGTCCTGGCAACTACGGGACTCGGCCCAATCGGCCGTGTGTTGTACCCGGCAGCGGGAGAGGCAAGGCTTCTGCAGTCGTCATCTCAAGAAACCCTTGAAAAAGAAAACCAACAGCAGCAGGACAGAAGACCATATTAGTTAGAATAGGAACTTGCAATGATAGGGCAATGTTGATGACAGGAAAATTAGAGAATATTAAATTAGAGAAGGAAAGAGGAAACAGAGATATTTTAGGTTTATGCGAGGTGAGATGGAAGGATAGTGGGGATTACTGGAGTGATAATTATAGAATAATATACAGCGGCAGGGATGAGAGCCAATGAGCGGTTGCCATTATTTGGAATAAAGAGTAAGGAAGAAGTATAGTAAAAATAGAACAAGCAATGAATAGAATATTACTAGAAGAGATAAAATCAAAACTGACGAACTTGGTCATTGTTCAAGTTTACTTACATGCCACCAACCAATCATAAGGAGAAAGAAGTTGATAGGATAAACGATCAGTTAGAGGACCTAATCCCGTGTTTTCCTGGAGGGAAGCATTTGATAGTGATGGGGAATTGGAATGGGATGGTAGGCGAAGGAAGAGATGGTGATGAGGTGGGGGCCTATGGTTTAGGTTCGAGGAATGACCCCGGGGAGAAAGCAATTGAGTTATGCAGGAGACAGGGGTTAGTTATCACTAACACTTGGTTTAGACAGCACAAAAGGCATAACTATACATGAAAAATGCCAGGTGAGTCAGAATGGTATCAGTTAGATTGTATTATAGTTAGGCATAGGTTTAGGAAGTGCGATCAATTTTCACAGCTTCCTGGGATAGGATGAGGACTCTGACCACAATGTAGTTGTTATGAAGTGTAGCTTCCATTTCAAAAAGATAGGGGGCAGGGGTGGTGGGTCAAGAAATGGAATGTAGAAGCATTAAATGGATTGACAAGGAAAGTATATCAGCAGGCTGTAGAGAAAATCATGGATGACGGTAAAGAGCTGAGTACTATTGAGGGCAATGGGAATGTAATAGAAAGATGAGATAGAAAGGGCATTAAGGGAGATGAAATCAAATATGGCCATGGGGATAGACAACATTCCTGCACAACTGCTAAAAGGTATAGGAAAATGTGGGAGGAAGACTCTGTATGGACTGATTCGTAGTGTCTATGAGAAGGAATCTGGCTGGTAAGCTTTGTGAGATCAGTGTTAGTTCCTATTCTGAAAAAGATAAAGGCTACATCATGTGAGGACTACAGAACAATAAGTTTGATTTCCCACACAGCTTAAGCGGTTTTCAGGATCATCAATAAAAGGATGGAGAGCAAGGCAAATGATTACTTAGGGGACAATCAGTTTGGGTTTAGGAAGGGGAGAGGTACACATGATGCCATTGCAGTTATGAGATCACTGATGGAGGGGAATACAGAATACAATCAGGATGTATTTGCCTGTTTCGTAGATTTTGAAAAGGCATTGGATTGAGTGAATTGGGAAAAACTAATGAGCATATTGCAGAAAATAGGAATAGATTGGAGGGACAGGAGGCTAATCTGCAACCTGTACATGTCTCAGCCTGCCAAGGTGTGAGTGGGGGATGGAAAGTCTGACTGGACAGTGTTAAGAAGAGGTGTAAGACAGGAATGTCCATTATCACCGGTGCTGTTAAACCTGTATGCAGAGAAAATGATTAAAGAGGCATTGGAGGAATTGGAGGTAGAAATGAATGTCATAGAGGAATTAATAAAATCAGTTAGGTGAGCTGATGATCAAGCTCTAGTTTTTCAGTCAGCCAAGGGGTTGCAAGCATTGCTGGGCAAATTGGAAATTCACTGCTATAGATATGGGATAAGAATCAATATAAATAAAACAAAGGTAATGGGAACAAAGAGAATGAAACAAAGGTAAAGGATTTTCCAGAAAGAAAAAGGCTAAGCTAAACATTAAAATAGGAGAGCAAAACTAGAGCAGGTAGAACAGTTTACGTATCTCAGAAGTGTTTTGAATCAACACTGTCAAAGTAGTAGGAGAAGAATTGCGCGAATTGAGGAGGGAGTTGACGACAGGGACGTTGAGTAAGGATGTTAAGAAAAGACTCGTAAAAACTTTTACTTGGAGCATAGTCATGTACGGCACAGAAATGTGGTCACTAAAACAGGATGATAGATGTAGGTTGGAGGCTTTTGAAATGCGAGTAGGGAGAAGGATGAAGAAGGTGAAGTGGACCCAAAGGAAAACAAATGTGGAAGTGAACATTAAGAAATCTACTCAGTTTTCCAGTGGATGTCACATTCCCAACCAATTTTATTTCCAAGCAAGGCCAACTGATAATAATTATTTAGCACAAAGAATGGTGGGCGAAGAGAGGGGATTGTAGAGAGAAATCCTAAGGAAGTAGGAAAATTGGATGAAGGGTGCATTGATCGGCAGTCGGATGTTGAAGACTGTAATAGAGGGGAAAATGAGTGGCAAATTGGGAATGGGCAGGAATTGGACTGGATGAAGGAAGCACACAGAGATGAAGAGGGACTTGATGGAGAGTAGGTAGCTGGAATGTGTTTTGTTAGGAGTCACAAAATATTTATTTGGTGGTTTTGTCCATCCAAAACCTACCTTGACCAGAAGATTACTTAATAATAAAATAATGCCACATAGTATCCTCATTCCAAAACAGTTTCAGTCGTCAACTGCCAGGAACTAATTTTGAGGTTATAACTGAAGAATCTCTTCTAAAATGTTATTTGTTGAGGAGGTAGCTTGTAAATGGATTCCATCCTTGTTACTAACAGGGCTTCAATTTTTTTAAACACTAGTAATTGCCTCATATTATAGCAGTCTTGCAAAAGCAATCGCTCAAGGTGTTTCACTGAGATCAAAATAAGTCCTATACATTTTCTTACATTAACAACGGCACATCTATATGTCACTGACTGATCACACTATGTCAATGACTATTTTATATGCCATAGCTCCCTAACATATTGGAAAATTAAATTTAAAAATGATAGACGCATCTCAAGGTCTTAATAATTTGTATATTAAGAATTATTTTATGTGTGCTGATGAATTACATTTAATTGACCTCAGGTAATTTCCATTAATTTAAATAAAACTATACCTTAGATGTATAAGGTTATTTGACTCAATATACAAATTTACTGGACTGTTTTGTAGGATATTCATACCAGTGTACTATCAAATGAGCAAAATTCTATTAGTTTTCTGTAATGTCATAGCCATTATGTCAGAACCATATACTTTCTTCTTAACATCTCCCATGACCTTTTCTTCTTTAAAACAGTGTTTATTGCTTCTTTAGAAAATCATCTCTATTTGGTATAAATTGTTTAAAAAGAGAATAAAATGAGATGGGATTTCCCCAGTTAACCCCTTTTTCAGAGACTAACATTTTACTCTCCCAATGATAATGGGTAATGTCAAAAATTTATTATGCTATGGTTAACTCAACCAGGTATCAAATCCAATCAGTGGTACAGCAAAGACATGCTAAATTATAAAACTATGCTATGTATTTTTCTATTGTGCTTTATATCCTCTTTTGTTTCTTTACTCACCATATATTACCATTTCTTATAGACCTACCCTCACCTAGCAAACCAGATTTAGGCTGTTTACTGTTAGATTGGCTTATTAATATCAACTAGATAATTTGTTGAGAACATTCGATTGCACACATTGTTTCTCTGAATGCATAATTGATTTGACATCTCATTGAACAAAAGGGTACAAAGAAATTTTTATTTTGATGTCACATCAAATTTCAAGCATTTGTCAATTACTTATTTTGATTCATTCCTCAAGCCTACTCCTCTGACAGGCAAACCATTTAAATATTAGGTCACTCAAAATTAGTAGCGAAGGAGTCCCTTGATTTAATCCGGGAAAGAAGGTAGTAGAGGTAACTACATCAAACATAACAAAAAAACAATCTCAGTATAAAAATGCCATTTCATCAGAATTGAAATAGAGATTTTGTGTGTCATAAATAGTTCTGAAATCAATGGTCAGAATGAAAGCCTAAAAAATATTTTCAAATTCACTTAGCAAATAACAATTTTTAAGAAATATTGAGAATTAACACGTTAAATTTTAGAATGTGGAGTATTATGAAGAATTACTCAATATCCTAAATCATAAGCCTGGTTATCAGTTGCAAAGGGTAAGAAAGTCATCTATCCTAAGTAAGCTAACAACTTGAGGATTGGTTTGCAGATATTGTCTCTAGCTCTTCACCTGCTTGGTTGCTTTAATTATGGTTGCCAGTCCTTCTTAAGCATCCATTTTAAGCCAAAAATTATTCCCAGCAATACCTTTTAAAATATAGCAGTGTTGCCCTTGAAAAAATAGGAGATTGACTTTAAAATGATTATTAACAATAAAATATTTTTTAACAGCAAGAATTCAAGTTTCTGTCTCCTTTTTATTAAGTGTCCTCTGTAGGATTCTCTCTTCAACCAGTTCTACATGAACCATGGTCCTGGTGCACACATCTTTTTATTCCTATTTATAATGACATTTCTAAAACTCCTTCATACCAAATGTTGGCCCTGATATATGCTAATGGAATACATGTTATCTTATCATGTCTTAAACCAGGCACATTAACAAAAACTGTAGCACCAGTGACAATAAATTCATGTTAAGAAAAAACCTGAAACAAAATGAGAAAAAATTTCAATTCATATGTTTCTCTAATTTAAGCTAACCAAAAATACATTTTGCTTGAGGTAAATACTGGTACATGGAAGCAAGTCCAATACAATTTGTTTGATCACAACATGTATAATAATTTATCACTCATAGGCACCTTGCTGATTAATATTTGGATTTAGCTCACTCTACTACCTTGTGATTACATTATATTGCATTTAACTCTGTACTTACTAAGGGAAATCCTATTCCAGAATAATGCATAGCATTTACTTAGGGAAGCTTGAGGCCATGCTGCAAAAGTTTACTTAAGAAAAGGATTGTTCACCTCACAGAAAAAGAATAATATAAAGAGTATTGTTGCCAATATTCTGGACATCAAGAATACTCTCTTCCTTGCCTTGTATCTTTTGTCCTTCGATGAGATGAATCACTATCCAAACATTAAGAAATCCACCCAGTTTTCCAGCGGATGTCACATTCCCAACCCAAGCTTATTTCCAAGTAAGTATTGGCGTGTGCCAGAAGTTTATGTCAATATGTGATGAACTTCAGTAAGTACGGAAATCAGAAATTATCTTGCAATTGCAAGTCATTAACTCTCATAAGAGCAAAAATAATTTCCCAATACGTAAAACGAATATTCTGAGGAAATAGCAATATCCTGTCTCTCTAAAATGGCACACCTTTAAAAGAACACCAACATATGCGGGCAGTATCATTACAGTTGCATAAAAAATGTATCATTGTCACCCATCAACAGCAAGTCTGAAAATTGATCACAAGCCCAAGAAATCACATCTTGAAAGCTAGATGCTTAGGAACAATAAATGTACTCAAAGAGAAAATACAATATTCATAAAACCAAATATTCCCTATTTTCACCTGAAGCATGAGCCACCGCTTCAATTTATGGAATCTCAAAGCAGTCTCTCTCGATGGAAGAATGAGTAGCAAAAAGCCTTCAGATAAGATTAGAGTTACTAACGTGTGAACTAGCAGTGTCTCTTGAATACATCTCAAAAATAATACTGGAAACTTTCCTGCTTAAAATGGGTCAAATATTGATTTTTATAGAACTTCCACCAAATCCCCCAAGTTGGTGGGCATCATGCTTTCTGTATGGAGCTTAAATGTGAGCAATGAATTTTTGGTAAGGCACTTTACCTTTTCACATGCCTTATACTATGTGCAAATCACTCTGTAGTAACATCAACTAAGAAAATAAATTTTCCCAGTCACAATTAAAGCCAAGCCTAGAAGTTATGGGGTGGTTACCCTTACCCACCCAGGTGATGGTCATGCTATGAAATTTCCTCTTACATTTGAGCACAAGGTAAGCATTTACCTAAATAAGAAAAGGAATTTTAAAGTGCGATCAGATCAATTTTTATGATCAAAAATAAGACATGTACATCATAAGGTCAATCATATTGATTTTCAATGGCAAATGAATATTTAATATGCAACTCAACATTTTCCATGTACTACAGCCTTGATATAGTGGAAGTGCTTGTGAATTCCAATGGCCTCTAGAGCTGTGCTGACAGAAACAATGATATTTGCTTCTGGTTAGGTCACCCATGCCAGAGAGGTAAAAGGGTGAGGGCCAGACAAAAAGGTCAGTGCAGCATCTGTTCCTCGACAAGGTGTCTGTCCTCAGTGGGATGGCCATTCAGCGATGTTGTCAAGTTAGAAACATTATTGAGGAAAGGAATGGGAAATCACCACTATAATTAATCCCAAGAATATCATGATGGACAATATAGAGACAGCTTAGTAACTATGGGATTCGATCTAATTGGCAGTGTGTTCTACCCGGCAGCAGAAGCAATGCTTATGTTATCGTCATCTCATGAAGTCCTTGCAAAGCAAAAGAGACAAGTGATGTTGAAGAGGACCAAATTAGTTAAAAAAGAGACTTGGAATACTAAGATGATATTCAGGGTAAGAAAATTAGGAAATGTGAAGTGAGAGAGATGGAGAGAGGAAATACATACATTTTAGAGCTGTGAGAGGTATGATAGTGGTACAGCAGGGATCACCGGAGTATTTTTGTCATGGAGTAGTATACAATGGAGTTGAAAAAAGTCAGGGAGAGGAGGTAATAATATTGAATATAAAGGTAAGAAGAAGCATAGTATACATAGAGCAAGCAACTGATAAGAGTGTTACTAGTAGAAGTAAAAGCTGAACCAACTAACTTGGTCGTTGTTCAAGTATAAACACCACCAAGCAATCATAGGAAGGAAGAAGTTGATGAGGTATGTGATCAGTTAAGAGGACATGATTGCGGGTTTTCTTGAGGGAAACATTTGTTAGCAATGGGGGGTTAAATTTTGGTGGTCGGAGAAGAGAGATCGTACTGAGGTAGGGGACTATGGTTTAGGAACAAGAAATTACTGCAGGAAGAAACTATACAGATCTGTTAATAATAATGAACATTTAGTTTAGACACCACATAAAGGGTAGGTTTACATGGAAAATGCCAGGGAACGCAGGAAGATATCAGTCAGACAAAATTATAGTTAGACACAGATTTAGGACCAGGGATCAATTTGCAGTTTCCCAAGAGCGGATACAGACTCAGTTGATAATTTAGTAACTATGAAGAATAGCATCTGATTCAATTAGATAAAACAAGGAAGGCAGTCTAGGCAAAGGAATTTACAAATATTAACCAGAATGATTAGTTAGGAGTATCAGCAGGTTGTAAAGAAAATCATGAGTGAGGAAAGAGAGCTGGGTACTACAGAAGTAAAATAGAAACATTAAAAAAAAGGATATCAACAGCTGCAAAAGAAACTATTGAAATAGTACATAGGAAAAGCACAAAAATACCATGGATTTTAGATGAGATGTTAAAAAGACAGGCGAGAAAAGGAAATGGAAGAAAGTAAACACAAAATTTAGGTAGAGGGAAGTATTGAGTTCAATAATAAATGTAGGCACAAAACAACAGAGCCAAAAAGCTTAGTGGAAGATGCAATACGAGGATATGGAATCGTTACAAAGGGTGAAATTGGTGCACCTCAGGAGATAGAAGCACTGCAAGGAGGTAAAAAGGAAAATTCAATGTATCCAATCAAAGATAAATCAGGGAACTATTAATTAAACAAGGGAAGATTCAAGAAAGATGGAAGGAATATATAGTAAAATGTATTCCTTCCTACCACATATTCCTATTATATAGGAACATATGATTATGACAGAAGGTCATCAAAGTTAGACAGAAAAGGAGAATATGATGTTGATACCTTAGTCAGGCTTACTTAATGGTGAGACAGAAAGGGTAATAGGGGAAGTAAGACGTTGAGGGTAGAACACATTTCTATGAAATTCTTAATCTGGGAGGAAGAGTTTTGTGAACTAAACCATAGCATTTATGAGGGAGGAATTTGGAAGGAAGATTTCGTCAGATGTTTTAGTTCTTATTCCTAAAAAGGAAAAGGTAGCAATATATTAGGTTTAGAGGAAAATGTTTGATTTTGCATGAAACTGAACAGGTTCTTATGATCAACTACACAAGATTGAAGAGAAGGGCAATTGATTACTTAGGTGATGATCAGTTGGGGTTAAGGAAGGGGAGAGGCAGGTGAGATACCATGGCAGGAATGAGGTCATTAATGGAGTGGAACATAGAATACAATCGGGAGATCTTTATGTTTCGCGGATTTCAAAAAAAGGGATTTGATCGAGTTAAATGGATTGATTTAATAATTTTTTTGCAGAAAATAGAAATAGATTGAAGACTAATCTACAATCTGAACATATTTCAGAATGCTTAGGTGCAACCGCAGGATGGAGAGTCCAGATGGGCAGTGTTAGGAACAGGCATATGGCAAAGCTACCCATTATCACCTATGCTGTTCAAAAGTCAGTGTAATAGGTATGAGATGAGAATAAATGTAAACAAACCCAAGCTTAAGCAGTTTTAGAGAACTGGAATGGCTACGGGGAATTTCAAATAGTAGGGCACAAACTAGAGCAGGTGGAAGTTTACCAAGTGTTGTACATCAGAATGGTCTCAGTAGCAAGGACGTGAGAAGACTTGCACTAAGCAAAGAATCTTTCACAAGGAGATACTGATGACAGGGACGTCGAGTAGGGATGTTAAGAAATGGCTCCACAATACTTTGATATGAAGTGCGGCTTTATTCCCCACGGAAATATGGTCATCCAGATAAAATGATAGGCCAGCATTTAAAGCCTCGGAAATATGGGTGAGGAGGCGTCATTGAGGGATAGGAAAACAGATGAGGTAGTGCAGGGAGAAGAGGGGATTCTTCGAGAAATCCAAAGGAGACTGGAGAGACATGACGCAGATTATATGTATACATTGGCAGTGGGATGTTGAAGATTGTCACAGAGGGGAGAACATTGGTCAAGAGACATCAGGGTAGGATGGGCATGTTGGACTGAATAGAGGAAAGACGTGCAGAACATAAGGACTTGGGGAGTGTTAGATACCAAGTTGCGCTTTCAATTACGAGGCAGAAAAATGTATTGTTGCACAGTTATATGGGCTGTGTCATCAAAAACCTACCGTGATCGGTAAACCTCAATAATAATTAGCATTTTTACGAATAGTCGCACGAGCAGCTCAACACTCGGACAACTACCGAGTACAAAGCCCAACACGTTATTCTAGAAAATAGCACATCTAATAAACCAAATGTTTCAGACGTATACATTCTCGTTGCTACCTGCTATAATAAATTTGATAAATATTTCATCAACCGGAGGTAGAAGAAACGAGACATCGAAGAAGAATAATTTTATTGACGATTTTATAATTTTACAAATTTCTACATTTATCTATACATAACGAGTTCCCGAATAATATTTTTTTAAACATCAAGATTACTAATAGCTGTCTATTTTTGGGCTTGGTTCATAGTGCTCTTTCCTCTCATTCATGTAGTACTGCCTATGGCGCTCATATCTCATTTTCACAATTCTGTCCACCTGCAAAATGGAGTGTGGAAAATTGAAAAATAAACTCGGCCAAAAGGCTTTATTAATCCTTAATTTTTCTTATTCCCGCATTTAGAATGAACCCAAGAATACACGATACAACATATTAGAAGGTTTTTCAAAATGTAGTCATGAAGTTCACCCAAAAAAAGACCCAGTTACCTGTTTCGCGCGAGTGTTACACTCCTTGAAATCCTCAATGATATCCTGACATTTAGTCTTTCCGAGGCCCCTACCATAAGCCTCCAGGCAATCCATCATTTTCAATTCTAAGTCCGCACAACGTCCATTATGTTGGTGATTTAAAGCATATCCAGTTAAATCCGTCACGGGTATTCTCAAAAACGGGGTGACAGACATTATTTACACCTATGGAAAGAAGAATGCACTAAAATAAATAGATGTACACATATAAGTCGCCCAGAGAAATATTTATTCCTTTACGGAGCAAAGTTTTCCCTGGCAACAATAATTGGAACCTGAATGGTAATTTTCTTAGGCAACACAAAACATAAAGAATAATTTGCATTTACCCTTGATGAAACTGAACTAGATAACCTTCCACCTTACGCTTCGTTAAGTACAAACACACTGCAATAAACGAATGCGTCCACAAGCTTTTTCTTCTTACCTCCTCGAAAATTACTCTGCTCCAATTTCAATACCTGTTTCCGCCGATGTCTTAGAATGGCGCATGACAATCGAGGTCGTTCGATACATGTATAGAAATCGATGGACTTCAAAATATCGTTCGCTGTTTACCTTTGACCATAGCGCGCAGCGTTTGTTGTCCATAGAGATTGTCGTAGTTGTAATGTAAATGAAGCATAGTAGTCATACCGACAAAAGCATTTTCAGTCCTGTCTTCGATTACTCGGCAGTTGTAATTTTCCAGTAAATCTTCGACGCCTCTATCTTGGATGTGAAACTAAAGCAAGATATATAGTACCTTCAGGCGACACGTTACGAAAATTTCTGAAATCAACGAGGCAATGTACAGATGTAAACTTCAAACTGGTGTCGAAATAGGAAAAACCGCCACTCCCTATTTCCTTTTATCCATTTCATATTTCCCATTTGAGGAGCTTTAATGAGGAAGTTTCACGTGTGCGCAAATCGCTCCCTGTAATTTTAAATATAACACAGTTTATAGGGAACAAAAAATAAAAGACGTGTGTGACATTAAAATGGGAATAGAAAGTAGATTGATGTTGATGGACAGATAGCCAATTTTTGCAGCATGATGACTTCTGGTAATAAAGTACTCTATGCTAATACCTGAAAACTCCCGCCGAAAGCGATCTTCATATTGCAGCTACTTGTTGGTGTTCCCGGGATTGTCAACTTATCTGGTGCCTAAGGCTCGTGTAATATCCAGACGGCTGTTATGCTCATCAGTGATTCCCTCCTTATAGTTTTCTATCTTACGTTTGGAATCCAGTGATGGTCGAAAAAGTACTACTTTGGAGGACCATATTATTATAAGACGCATAATATAATATACCCGGCTTCGCAGGGTAATGCTTGTTTATGGTGTATTCATAAACTTTCTGTCGAAGTTCTTCGGAAAAAATGTTACTTCACATATTACAGTTAAGTAAAAATGTTCATCACACCGGCTAGGTATCATCGGTACGTTTTCCTTTGTGCGGTTTGAATAGGCTAGGGTTTTGTTTCCAATTTTATATTTAAATTGACTATCTTCCTCTCATCAATACTAGTGCTTCTCATTGTTCCAACTTTAGGCTCTTTGCAACTGTTCCTACAGGGAACATTCTTTGTTAGCATTTTTAAGAAAGGGAGTTTTTCTTATTTTACATGCTCATGATAGCATACGTTTGAAACGTTTAACTCTTTATTATTTTGCGAAATACTTGCAGGTTATCCGGCATTTTTAATTGAAGGTGGTGAAAAACTCCCCCGTTCTGGTACTTTCGGACCAACATTTCCAACAAAAATCACTCCTACCGCGTGAATTCCGTTCCTCACTTTTCGTAGAAATTGTGGTGCATTCTGGTCTTGCTTGACGCCAGCAATCGGGTTCCGGCTTCGTCGGAGTCGCCAGGCTTGCTGTTATTTTATAAAATTTTCATCCGTTGATTTTTTTGTTGCCGTGTTGACTATTCACCTTTTATCGAGAAACTGAAGGGTTAATAGGACTGTGAATATTTGGGTGAGGGCTGCTGATGATTGTGAAAACCCCGTTGAACGCTTTTTTTAGATTTTATATGTTAATTCATTTTCTTGCATAGTAACTAGAAAAATTATTAATTCAAATGGCTGCAACCGGTGCAATACACTGTCAATTATGGATGGGTGGGGTACGTTATGAATTTTACTTTTGAAGGTGTAATTACATGTCCAATAATTGTTTCCTGTAGTCTCTAATTTGGTTTCATTTTAGTTGGAGTCATATATGAATGAAACATTTGTGAAGACAGCTTTTCAAAAACTCGGAGAAGATCCGCAGAGCGTGAAGATTATGAGAAATAAATATTCAGGGGAACCAGCAGGGTATTGTTTCGTGCATTTTATCACAGACGAAGCAGCGCTGAACGCCATGCACAAGTTAAACGGCAAAGTAATCCCAAACAGTAACCCAGTAAGTCGCGTACGAGCTAGGATAATCGGAAATTTAGTGGCTGCCCTGTGCGATACTTGCTTAATGTTATTTTTTAATTGGAACTTAATTTATAATTAAGTTCAATTTTGAAATATTTTTTCCAGTGTATTTACTTATTAATGTCTTTGTTTTGACTCTGCTCCCAGCCTGTTAGATTTAAACTAAACCACGCGAGCACAACGGGAAGGCCACCGCAAGATAGAGAATTCTCACTCTGGGTTGGTGATCTGAGCTCCGATGTGGACGACTACACACTGTATAGAACTTTCGCAGCCAAGTATCCATCCATACGAACGGCCAAAGGTAAGAATATTTTTACTAATGATTCATCGTTAATATTACGATATTTTTTATGATATTTGTAGTTTTCTGATTGTGGTTGCTGCGTCCGCGTATGCTTTTTTGTTTGCTAGCACCCCGATATTATCATTATAAACGTGCATGATAATTATTTTTTGGCGATAATAACCTTATTGCTATTTGCAGAATAATACAGGAGTTAGCTTCCGTAACAATGCAACAACAATTAATGGAATTGATACGATAGCATAGGTGTTTACCATGAATACGCGTTACTTGAGTAGACATTATTTTGGTCAATCTTTCGCGCCTAAATACTTCGTTCAGATTTTCTGTTGCCCTCGTGTGTTCTCTATATTAATCAATTCAATGCGGGTACAGTTTCAGGTTGATTGTGATACATAAACAACGGAGACTCAGAACGGAAGATAATTTGTCATTCTTGTCGGATGTTCTTCCTAATCGAGAAACTAGCTTCATTTTCAGGGCAAATTCGCCTGGTTGAGAGTGCCCTTCATTTTGATTTGTAATATAAAAATTCGGCCATTAAATTTAAGGACAATTTTGCCTGGCAACCGGGACGCCCCAGACAATTTGTTGGCATAGAGTTGCCATAAACATCATTCACTATTTTCCCATGAGTAAATAATCACACCAATAAGTACATTTTTTAGGTGCAGCCATAAGTAGAATTGATGTATCAAAGTTTTTTCCGTAATTTAGATTTTGGTGCGGTACTGTCAGTAGACTTTCAGTAATAAAGAGTTTTTGAGGTACTGCACTGGAAGAAATTTGTAACAGAGCGTTATAGCCTGAAAGGAGAGGCTTGGGGTAGAAGTGGTGCGCCTAACTCTAGATTTTTTCAAACACTGGGAATCTTACAAGGGGAGTTAAAAATTAGAGTGCAAAAAAGTGCAGTGTGTCATAATGTGCTGTAATGTTACTGATAGGAATGCTCAGTATTTTGGGTTCAGAGAGTGCAATGCAGAGGAATACATTGCACGGGATAATGATTATAATTTCAAACTTGAGTGGCCTAGAGCACTATAGTTATTATAGAGTTAACTTAATTTTACAGTTTTTTGATGGAAACTCTGTTTTCAGATGGCATATTGGACTGGCTAATCGATGTGAACTTGCTTCAATGTCTTTGTAGATCTGCAAATTAGATATTCTGGACTAAATTTGCCTGCCTTTCCTGGTATACTTTGATAACATTCTTATGGTTAGTAATGTTTCTCAAGCAAGTCTTTCTGAACAAAGCCACGTTTTAAGAGATTTCCATGCTTCCTTAATTATCTGGTTACCTCAACAAATTTTTGTGAGTCATATTAGAGCAAAATTGAGGGTAAAATGGAAATAATGGGCGATGATAGGAAGCAAGCTTAATAATTTTTAAATTAAATTCCATTGCAAGACTGTTACTCTTGAATGTGTTTAAATGAGGGTTACAAGTTGTTGCCAAAACATTTTGCTGAACTTGGGGCCCTGGTGTTGTGTGAATGGTGTCATGTTGTAAGATAAGCATTTATGTTATGCATTATAGGAATAGTAAAAAGCATTCAAATTAATGAAAATTTCATATACTACTCACTCGATTAATACTTCTATTTGGATATTTGATAGTAATTTGGGACATCTTCTGTAAAATATTTTCTTCAATTGAGATAAACCACGGAGAATCTGGCCAGTATGCGAAAAACTTTGGTGGGAGACTCAAAGTGTCACCCAATAACCGCAAGAACTGGGGAATCCCTGGCAGCATGATATTTGAGACTCCATTAAACTTGTAATATTACCAAATATACCATTTTACTTCTAATGGAAGAAAGAATCCATTCTATTCACTATGTTAGCTGGTAAGCTAATGGTGATATCAAGTGGTCATCAATATCAGTGACTTGAATATGTGCAAGGATTTGTTTTTTCCATGCAGATTTTGTGACCATTCCTCAAAAAGTGGGAAGTACTCTGATATGTAAACACCCCCTTCTGTAGACTTTCTCTCCTTTCTCATGGACGGTGTCCTAACATTCCCTGCCATATACCCTAGTGATTACCTGCAGGTTGTTTTATAAGATATTGATGAAACTAGTTTCTAAAATTAATTAATTGCGATTTCAGTGCTTATAATTTGGGTTTTTTAAATTTATTTTTCAGTAATATTGGACACCAGTGGTTTCAGCAAAGGCTACGGATTCATTCGCTTTGCCCAAGAGGATGAGCAAAAACGTTGCTTAACTGAGATGAATGGTCACACTGGACTTGGAACCAAAGCAATAAAGATTAGCAATGCTGTTCCCAAGCCTCACAGATATCACTCTCCCAGGTACTTACTTTCATTTGATCTATTTCTCTTTATATACACATTTAAACAAAGTCCTTTAATGTAGTGTTGGCTCTTGCATATGGTTTTCATGGCCTCATATATCTGCTGGCAACACACAGCACCAATTCCCTCTTGTGCTATTTGAATGGGAATAAATGACGAAAATATCAGACCTGTGAGAATAGTTTCAGAATTGCCCATTGAATATTGATAACCAATTATTTACCATATCATGTTGTTGGAAACTTAAGAAGAGATAAATCCCCTAGCATTGCACTGTGAACCTGTTTCGGGTATGCCTTCTAAGTAAAGCTCTTGAGCCATAATGTCTAATTTATGCTGTGAGAAAAAAATTATGGCTAGTTGAATTGGAAAATTGTTTATGCATGGCACTGTTCATTGGAGCATTCAATATGGAAATATTTAGCTGTTGTTTCATTGCAATTTCCCAAATGGCTGTGTTTATACTCTACTGTTAAAATAAGAATATTTTTTATATTGAGCATTATTCATCTCAATGAAATTAAGAATGCAAAGTAACTTTCCACTGTTCTTTATTAGCGTACAACCGGTTTCAACGCTCAAGCATCATCATCAGTGATGATGCTTGAGCATTGAAACCGGTTGTATGCTAATAAAGAACAGTGGAAAGTTACTTTGTATTCTTAATTTCATTAACATGAATTTCCACAAGGTTGAGCCAGAAACAATTGAATATTATTCATCTCAATATGCATATTTTTAGTCTTATGTTGAAATTTTTTCCAAGTTATAATTGAACTCTCTGTTGTTTCTTCGTTTAATTTACCAAAATACATTTTTGTCCATTTTGTGAAGATATCTAAAGATTGCAAACCCATGCACTATTCAATGCAACAATTTCAGAGTGTGTAAATCATTGGCCTTGCCTGAGATGTTAACGTATAGTTTCACCTGGTGTTAATTAAGTTTTTAATGTGTAGTCATGGTTTACTTTGATGTAATGTCGACTGCCTGCAACCTGCAAAGAAAGTATTTGCTTTCAGCATACAAGAATGCAGGATTTGTTCATAATTTTGCATTCAAAAACCCAAAAGAATGCTTCAATCTTAATTCAAATGTAGACTTGAGTTGTGAATAAATGTATTAATTGAAAAACGGACAGTAACTCATGTAACTAAGAAGTGGCAATTTTCAGGAAATATATTGATGAAAAGTTTTAAGGATCATATTATTTTGCATCAGTTAAGAACTACATATTTCTTAAACATTTGGCACCCAGCACAGGAAAATGAAATGTGTAAGCTGAGTATGATGAAAAGGAAAGCTATCTCATTAGTTATAAAATTATAAACTTGCATGCTTCATTGAATTATGAAAAATCTGGTCTAGATTAGAATTACATGGTAAAACTCCTCTGCAAAATAATGGTTATGGAAAATGAATACAGTTTAGACAGGTTTGAATATCCTAAGGAGGGAATATCTGACCATAAATTACTTGGCTTGATGAGGTCACAGTAAGAAATTAAGAAAATTTATTGTGGTGGAATTGTATAAGGAATTACTTTTTCTTGCAAAATGTACAATCATTTCATCTACTTAAAAGTAAATATTGTAGATTTAGCTTCTCAATTTCATCCTTAATATTACAAGTTCCACTACTGGCAGGTTTCTTAATCCCCTGAGACTCAGCATGCACTGATTGATAAAAGTGACTGGCATTTTTATATTTGAATGGAATGGTGGACTTAGTAGCTTAAGTTATACAGAAATATGTGTAACTAATTCAATTTTCATATGAATACTCCGGAGAAAAACTTCATATGGCTATTCAACTCCCTAAGCACCCTGAATGTTCTCACGAGTGTGTGAATACCTCAAGAATTCTGTATAAATGCCAAAGTTCCTCTGAAGCGATGGCTACAGTCCAAGAAGTGCCATGCAGGATTTAAGAGTTTGCTTTATTGCTTCAGAAATCTGATAATTAAAAGCTTGAAAGTATTCAGTATGAGAAACAAATAAGTCTATAGTGTAAGTGCCTGTATGAATTCTTTTAAATACCCCAGCATAAATTTCCGTTACTATTTATTTCTGATCCACGATTTTTGGTGTTATGCTATACATTAAATTATTTGACTTAATCAATAAAATGTTTGAATTGGCAAATTTATTCATCTGGATTTGAGTGATGATATAAAATATATTGAGAGGGAATATAAGTTTATGCCCATTGAAATACCTGGATTAATCTCTTATTTTTATTTTTAGCCTTATATTTGTCATTGTGTAAGCCACTAAAAAAACTCTTGCATGTTTTTTTGCCATAGCAATTCTGATATTTTGAGCTTTGCCTCCGAAATGTTGAATGTAAACAGCATGTCAGCCCATATCCCTGAAAATTGCAGTGCTGGAACAACTACACATGCTGCCACAACGCCAACTGGTTCCACTACACCAGCAACACCAACTGGCACTGCAGCAGTGGGGTCCACGGCAACTGCCACCCCTGCCTCAACTGATTATAGCCAACCTCAGCAGCAGTACTATGATCCTTATTGGCAGAATTATGGTGCCTGGCAGGTAAGCATCTTTGTGAAAGTAATGGTGTTAACTAAAATTGAGATACCTGCACACATAAAGGTGATCATGAAAAATTTTTGATTTGCCTAGTTTATTCTGGAAAGATTTTATTTTGTTGCTGTACAATTTTATGTTTACATTATATCGTAATATGTAATGTTTACATAGTGTAAATTTCATTCATTTTACTCTACTATTGTACAGCAACTGCTGATGCCATTTGAAATGTGTTAAGTTCACCAACAACTCGGTATGATAATGAAAGCACTGACCACTAAGTTATTTCTTGATGCTGGGGAACAAGGAGTGGTCGCAGTAACATTTTCAGGGAGGAGGGTAAGGAGCACACTTCACGTTAATTTTCTCAAGGTAGTGGTGATTTTGTAGTGGTTTTGCAAAATCCGCTGCACAAATTCATGTCTCCTGTGCACTTTTTATGGTTCCAATGTGTGGGTGGCACTACATTAAATATTCCATATTTATAATTTTTCTTATTCAATTTAAATTATTATTTTATGCTTTTCTCTCACCATGAGAGCATTGGTGTTAATGCTATGCGAGTACGTGAAGTAACTGGTGCTTCAGGTAAACCTTCCTTCGAAATAGATCCTCCTCTTTAAACATATTAAGAGGGGCTGTTGGTAAATAGAACATGTTTAGACTTGCATTGGCTACTTGTCATGCTACAATGGAATCAATTCTGTGAATTGTGTTCCACATCTACAAAACACAGTGAACAATATGGTACAATTAAAATTTTTGCCCATAAAATTATGTATATAAAAAATATTTTCACTTTTATTGAAATACTCTTGCACCAAGCATAGCATTTTATTAACAATTCATTCAATGGTAAGATAATGTTATTGTTAATTAACCCTCATATAATGTTTATAATAACCCTCAATGCTGTGCGTATTCTTTCTGAAAATTAGATAATTGTGGAGGTTTACTAAGTGAAAATGTATGCGATGGGCTCCAATTAAGACATCTTGTGATTGCATGTTTTCCTTGTGAGCCCCTCCATTACTTCAGTTACTTCCTGGTCCCTAACCCTTGGAGGCCATGGGGAGAACAGACTCCTTTGGGGGCTAATCGTCTATTCTCCTTAAGATGGCAACACCCAATCTTTTAATGCCTTTTTTATTTATAAGAACTCTTTAAACATTGGGAAAACAAAGAAAAAGAGCATTTACGTGGAAAGATTAAGTATCTGATTTTTCAGTAACCTCTTGGAATGATTCAGCCTGTGTTGTTACAGGTGGGTGGTAGGAGACACCCATTCAGCCTGAATGTGTGTCTCCAGGTAGCATTTTGTTTGTAAGCATGGGGAGCAGTCGGAGGACTGCTGAGAAATTACTTGGTTTGGAATTGATGCCATTAGGCTTGGGGAGCTACTTGGACGCCAACTTCAGTGATTCCACATCCGTGGGTTTTGTTAATCTGCTCCCTGGTGTGACGTGTAAAAGGAAGGGTGGGGGTGGGAAAAGAAAGGGAGGAATGAAGAGGGGGACCAACAGTGACCTGTGGAAATGGGGTGGAGGAGCATGGTGTGAGAACCAGGAATGTCAATAAGCATCTTCTTCACTCATAAGGTGTATTGACCTCATTGAGTGTCTCGTACCAACATTAACATTTGTGAAACGATAAAGAAACTTTGGTACTCTGTTATTTTCCAAATTCACTGAGATGTTGACCTATCACATATATCTTCTGGCAAGTGTTAATATTAATAGATGGAGATATAAAATTGATAATTGCTCTTACCCTTAACTAAATTCAGTGTTAAAATGTTGCATTTTTTAAACTTCCAAATTTTTCAATAAGCAGCATTATCTTAGCCCTGAAGTGTTTTACTATTTTGCAGGTATGAGTTTGGCGATTGAATACTTGTAGGATTCCTTCAGTCTTGAATTGCCCTCTGAATCAAATGCTCTTGGTCATTGTTTTGAATTACAATGATTATCATCTGATATGAATTTTAATGAATTGTGTGATGCATTGTGGCCCATCTGTTTCCGTATTTTCATATCAGGGCTATCATCAAGGGTATTACGACCCTAATGTGTATGGGCAAGGAGCTATGACTGCAGGGACATCAGTAGCCAATGGTGCAGCAGATGGGTCTGCACATGCCCCACCAACTGCAATGGATTATGGTCAGCATCCTCAGCAGCACATGGTGGATCCAGCACCGCCTGTGGTCTCCAATGAAGAGGCACTCGCCCGGGAGGAGGATGACATGGAACTAGTTGGTAGGTGCTTAACTCTGAATCTTTGCCCTATCTCCTGAGCTCATTTCTCAGTACAGGCCTTAAAGGCCCTAGCCACATAGGCACACCGGTTCCAGTCAATAGCTAAATTTGATCACCAAATTTCATCTTTTCTGGCATCAGGGGGGTTCCCTAATGATATTGGCATACTTAAGGTATTGACTATGTGAAATGGCAATAGAAGTCATTACTTAAAAGGCGCCGATGCCTTTTGAGTGTCTGGCTACCAAGCCTGTGACATAATGGTATTGCTGAAATAGCATCATCAAATGCATTGCTATGTGGTAGCCATTTGTCGAAATCATCATACAAAATACATTGTGAGCATGAGACATGAAGAGAATTCGGGGAATTATTGCTGCTGATTTTTATTGACTTACTACAGCCTGTGAAAATTTGAGTTAAAAAATTCTAAAGGGAAAGCAACTGGATCAATCAAACCATTTCGTTGTTTGCAATGATGATTTTGTCCGTTGTTTTTGAGTTCTCTAAGAATATTGAAGACTGATAGAGGAGAAAACGTTAGGTAAGCGAGGAAAGGGAAAGGATAGGGATGTTGGACAAAGTAAAAGAAGTATGCATTGATGAAGAGGGGCTTATTGTAGTGTCGGAGATGTCAGATTGTTTTGGTAGATGAGGCAAGTAAATGCATCATTGTACCGTTATCAATGCACAATGAATTTTGAATTCAATCATAGTTTGATAAATTTTACAAAATGGCATTTTGTGCAAAAGGTACTTTCGCTCCAACTATAATTTATGGCCTAGGAACCTGTGTTGTTGGACAGGAATTCCTTGCTAGAAAGCTAGTCTTTAACTTTTAAAATGGTAAAAATAATATTTTTATGGTTCAATAATCATGCATATCATGTTGATATGGGAGTCGTCAAACTAGGAAAATTTGCCAAATGGGGGTACATTTCAACACTATGAACAGACTTAAAAAAAAACGTATACATTAGAGTATGTAATAAAAACAAATGCACTACAGTTGCTTGTAATTTAAAAATCAATGCCATAACAGTTCATTAAAGATTATTTGAGTTTCAATTTGAAAGAAAATTGCTATACGAGGGGGGGCCCAAAAGTAACAGCAATTGGGCTGCAGTGGGGAGCAAGAGTGGGGAAGCCTTTGTTCGGCCGGTCGTAAGTCAGGCTCACGCCACCTGCATCAGTATGCACAGCGCAGTCGCTCTGACTGGATCGGTTTGTCCGTAAGAGCTTTTTCGATGAAACAACTTTTTTTCATTTCTGTGAAAAACGTGATGGCAGATTATCAAGAGCAACGCACTGCAGTGAAATTTTGTTTCCTGTCGGGGAAATCACCCGTGGAAACTATTGTAATGCTCAGGACAGCTAATGGTGAAGCTGTAACCAGAGTCTACGAGTGGTCTACACATTTTAAAAATGGTGAAATGTCAATTGAAGACCAACCATGTTCATGCCGCCCTTTACCATCAAGAACTGACAAAAACATCAACAAAATCAATGCCCTCATTCATGAAACCGCCGCAGAACCATTGATCAACTGTGTGAGATGTCTGGAGTGTCATGGTGTTCAAAAGAGCAGATCTTTGGCACAAAGGCGACTGGTTCTTACATCATGACAACGCGCCAGCTCATAGCACCCTCTCCATGATGCTGTTTTTGGCAATAGATGGCATGACATCGATTGTCCATCTCTAGAAGGCCTATAGGACATCCTGATAAATGAATTTCAGAAATGTTTCGAACAATGGAAGCATCGTTTGGAGAAGTGCATTGTGTTCAATGGGGAATACTTGGAAGGTGAACAAAATTTAATATAAATAAATTGAGAACTGAAGACTCAATAGTCCTGAGTCTTTAGTTCCTGTTATTTTTGGGTCCCCCCCTCGTACGTAGATCTTAGTTGGTTTTACTTTTTAATGCAATTGCGAATTCAAATCTTATTTATTATTACTTTTGAGAGAGATAATAATGAGAGAGGAGTGATGTTTGCAGAGGCAAATTGATGAGCAAGGCCAATGATAGTACTTTACAAAATAGCACCAAAGATTTTTTATTTTATAATTTCATATTAGACTCAATTACTTACCACAAGCTATCCTTGATATAAAAGTTGTAATTAAAAAGTATGAGGTAAATATGAGTTGGCTGACTTTAAAAAGTAAACTGACGAATATGTAGATAAAACTATTCAGTGAACATAAAATAATCTGCACCTGCTGTTTTTCTTTTGTCAACATTCCATCAACTTGAATTTTCATGTCGAAGGCATAACTTCACTCTTCCCTAATTTTTCCGTGCCATCAGTTGTAACCGATGTCGTAGCTGATTCTATCACCTGGTGCTTTTACGGAATAACTTCTGATACCATTTGTAGAACGGAATCTGGTGACTTTGAGTTTGAGAATAACCCCCCAGGAGCTGCATGGAAGATGGTCCCATAAGTACCTGGCCTGGGCTAGAGATGGCTGTAGTTGTTAGAAAAATATCACTTTTTGGAAGGTTGCAATCTATTAAGCATATGTTTCAAGTTTGAAGACCCTACGTTGTTTAGTATTTGTCTGGTAGCCATCAATAGAGACCGTTTTCAGTGAATTTTTGAAAAGGGAGAAGATTGGTCATCATAATGTGATACAATACTTTTAATTGAAAGGCCTCAGCCCAACCAATATAAAAGCTGAGTTGAATTCTACTCTGGCTGAGTCTGCTCCTTCGTTTTCATCAGTAAAATATTGGGTAGCAGAGTTTTAAACGAGGCCATGCAAGCTGTCAAGACGAGCATCGCATCGGTTGACCAAATGAGGTGACGACTCCAGAAATGGTGAACAAAATCCATAAAGTGATACTGGATGATCTTTGACTGAAAGTGAACGAGCTAGTAGACATAGTAGGCATTTCAAAAAGTGTGGTACATAGCGTTATAACTGATAATTTGACATAAGAAAGCTGTGTGCAAGATGGGTACTGCGTTTGCTCTTTTGAGCAAAACCAGTGTCATGAATATGTTTCATTTGGGTGTTTCGCAAAGTTTCACAGCAAAAAAGCTGAATTTTTGCGCTGTTTCATAACTATGGATGGAACAGTGGTCCATTACTTCACACCTGAGACAAAAGAACCATCAAAACAATGGATTTAAAAGGGGGAACCAGTTCCAAAGAAGGCAAAGACCATTTCATCTGCAGGCAAGGTCATGGTGGCAGTTTTTTGGGATGCACATGGAATAATTTTCATCGACTATCTTGAAAAAGGAAAAACTACCAACAGCAAGTATTATGGGAACTGTTTGCAACGTATGAGCGGATAAATCAGGCCAAAGCGGCCGCATTTGGCAAAGAAGAAAGTGTTGCTTCATCAAGACCAGCTCACAAATCTGTTATTGCAATGGCCAAAATTCATGAATTAAAGTTTGGACTGCTAACTCATGCACCCTATTCGCCAGATTTAGCCTTGTCTTTGTTGGGTTGGGTACTTCTGGGACCACCCTGGTACTGTAATTATCAAAACTTAGGTTAATTCATCTGATTATATTGTTTTGCCATGCACAATGATGCACATTCTACTTAAATTTTGATTCAGTTGTAGATGATATTAAGTCCAGGGAAACTTATGTCATTCACCTGTACACTAAAAAATAAAAGGCTATTTCTTTATGCGGGTATTTTTTATATTATTCCTCCATTCCATTTTCCCTCATCAAATAAAAACCAAGATAACTGTAAGTTTGTGTACCATCTAAAGAGATGACATCACCTATTTTTCTTTTAATAAGAAAGTCTTGTGCTAAATTCCCTAAGTTTTTCATCTAAACAGCAGGTTTCTGTAATTTAAGAGTATTTGTGTACTATATGTTATTAGTACCTGTACTTAAAATTTTTATTTTCAGTTGAAGTTTTCTACTAATTCTGTATGAAGTTCGTAGAAAAGTGTATGCGAAATTATTTCATAATATTCTGTGAATGTTAATCTTTAAAGATACATTCAAAAATAAGTAAATATTAAATTTGTACAAATTTTTCTGACATCCAGATTGCATAGCATTTATGCATATATAGGGAGTAGATTGAAGAAGAGTCATCTGTAAATCAAGTACATTAGAATAGAGAAGAATATGGTGTGAATTTCAAAGCTGCTTCTGCTTTGCATAGGTTAAATCTTGGTGGTCATGCTATGACAAAAAAATACCACTTTGGGGCCTATCTTTTTGTTAGGAGTTAATTGTTTAATTGATGTCATAAATCTCTTTTTCTGTATGCAAATGGCTTACTAATTTCTATTATTTTTCTGGCTTTCAGAGCATGATGTTCCTGTAGATGTGGATAAGTTAAACAAAGAGCTTTGTGACCGGGACTACCTCCTTTGGGATGCTATTGAAAGTTCAAAGTGGTTGCCTGTTGAGTGTTTAGAATGCTAAGTGTTAAAAGCCATTCCACAGTGTAATGTATTAATTATTGTACAGATATTTTATACTCACCATAAATTCCTTTTCTTTTTTATATTTGTTGGTGTTTAATTAATTTCATTTCCAGTGCTGGTATTTCTAATCCAAGGGCTCTAAATATGACCTCAGATTAGTATATCTCTGAAGAAATCATTCCGGCCTGTAAGATGATTCAGAAGGCAAGAGGTTCAATACCAACATTAATGCAAAAGAACCCTTCTTATAATCCACTGAGACATGTTTTCTCCACATGGGTTTTTAACTAATTTATTATTAAGTGACTATATGGCGTCACCAATGGGACCTGCGCTGAAAAATGTCCAGGATAACTCCAAAACTGAGAGGTGATTTTGCTGCAAGTTATTGATTTTATTTGAAAGGCAGAATGGCCATGCATAGCCTATAAACACTTGTCCTAGATGATAATATATTATCTAGTGGAAGTACTGTGTATCATTATTCTTTGCAAAAATTGTTTTTCACAAACCTTTTATTTTAATTTTGTCAATTTAAACAATAGATACATGAGGATCAGTATTGGAAGCAGATTAAATAGGTATTCTGAGATCAAACTAAAAAAGAATCTTAAATTCTTTTGATTCCATTATACTATTATTTTTTGCCACTATAGTTGGTGTAATTCAAAGTGAACCTGGTAGAAACAAATATTTCACATCAGTTTTGGAAATTGAAATTTTTACTACAAACCTGGAAAATGAAGGGAATTTAACGATTGAATTTTTCTTACCTCCCCAATTCCATGTAATTGAAGACAGTCTACTAACAGGTAAGTGTTAAAAAAGTGCATAGAAATCCATTGAATTTATGGACATTGTAATCAGATTTTAAATGGCTGTCATTCAGGTTATCTTCTGATCAGTATGTTACATTGACTAATTTCATTGTGTGTTACATTGACTAATCTCCTCCTTTTCATTATGCATGTGTTTATTAAAGATTAAAATTTACATGTGTAAGGAGGTAAGGGTGCATTTTTTTATGCATATGTTATGTCAATAGATTCACTGTAAAGGTATATCAAGGTACATGCAATGTGCAGTCTTTAAAGACTGTAACATGGGAAAGTAGAAGGTAGTTAGATAAAATTTAAATACCAGAAGTCTTTAATGTAATCTAACAGCAGATTCCTGAGCATGTTTTAAACATGCATACTTTTTATCCTGTAGCTGTACTAGAGGAAATTGAATATTAACCTATAAATGTGGCAGAATTATTTTTACCTATGTTAAAATCACTAAACTTGACATTTGTTGTATTTTATATTTATTTCCCATTTATCTATATAGTTCATTTGTTAACATGTCAGTTTAATTAAAATATAGAATAGCTGTTTGGTTGATTGCACATGAAACCTATTGTTCTGTCACTTTAAAAGAATTGAGTCTTTTTTCTCGATCATTAGTATATTTAATTACATATTTTGATATGTGCGACGTGCAAGCTAAAGGAAAATTTAACAAATTCTAGTATATATAATAACAGTGCCAGAAAGCGAAGGCACTCAAATGTGGCATAAGTCCATTTGAAAAAAGCTTCAATGGTCCCAAGATTATAGATTTATATTTGCACATTTAACTCTCTACTGACTGAAAAATACCATGATCACTCCCATTTTCAAGACTAATATAAATGCTTTGAAATTTTTTATCTGTTAAAACCCTATCATTGAACGCTCCATTGACGCTCCAGCATTGACTCCACTAATGGCGGGAATTTCAATTGTACTGTTCATTTTGATTTGCTGCTGTAAACAAACCACAAGTGGCACAACCTTCCAACCACTGCAGATCAAGGCGTTCTGACCTACTCCATCGGTCAATGCTGCGATCGTTCGGCTCCCTCCATTAATTATCACACTACAAAAAAATGGAGGCTACTTGCAGGATAGCCCTCATATTCCAGCAATATTCCAAATTTAAAAAAGTAATGGGCATCACATAGCGGCACCCCAATTTGATTAAATTGGCTCCTTATTGAAATAATCTTAAATATTGAAGTACTTTTCCCTGTAATTGTTTTACCCATCTATGTTTTCTTCCTATTCTCTGCAAATAGGTAGCATCATAGAGGTACGCTTGGAAGAAATTCCTCACGTATTTGGTTTTCCCCATTATGTGTATAGCGTCAAGTTCCCTCAGAAAATCTACATTGGAACATGGGTGAAGAATATCCACCCAATTTTATCATATTTTATGGCAACTCATTTCAAGTTGCTAGTAGTCTTTTTCTCTTAATTGATATAACATTTGAGTGACAGTGATGGATTAGGAAACTAGTGCTTCAGTATATCAGAAATTGCGAGAAACTCATGAGAGTTGGCAGTTTTCCGCTGATAAATAAGTGAGTGTTTATGAGTTCACAAGGAAGTCAGCACTCCTGTAATCGAAAATTGATTCTACATAGTTACGAGGAAGAGTTGTACGTGATGTGAGTTTTTTAAATAATTTCTTTAAATCTTTTGTATTGATAGCAAATCTTGAGGAGAGAAATGCCTAAGTCATGCAGACCACAAGGGAAGTAAGACATGTTCATGTCCCTCTAAGCTAATGGCTAATGAAAAGAATGAGTATATTCATTATCAGTATGTGTTTTTACTCATGTTAATGGTATGGCATTTCACTGCTCACTATTGCCTCAAATCATTCTCATGTTACAGTAAGTGCCTACTACTAAACATTATTTTGTTATTGATGGAAAGAAAACAGGCTTTTTTCAACCACAAATTGTAATGTGATATAATTGTGGGCTGAGATGGGGGTAGATGTTCCTGATAGGTTGTTGAAATGCAAAAAGTGGCGGTAGTATCTATTTGCCAGCACTTAGAATGGGTGCTATCTCTTTGTGCGGCTGATTGTAACTCATGACTTGAATAGTGACTGTGTGTTTATTTATTCGATGGGAATAACCCTTTGCATAAAGAAGGGCGAAAAACATATTGGTTCCACGATTATAAAAGAAAAAATCAATCACAATCGGGTACAAATTACATAAAATTGATTTTGACATGTACAGATATCCACATAACAATAATTAGTAATCTAAAATTCTTCAGATAGTTTTAAGAACAGTTGTTTAAGGGATCCTGGTGAGGTGGAAAGTAGGTCAATATAGTCACAACTGTTGACTTCTCTCATAATCTGGTTAATGGGCGAGTAGTAAGTGTAGTTTTGTACATGATATCTAATTTCAAAGAGTGCTTCATACCTTGTGTTATGTGAAGGTAGTCAGAAAGATATTGCCCTTAGGAGTTATAAAGAATCAATCTTGTTATGCAGTAATTTATAAAGAAAAGTTATGCTATTAATTTTTCTGCGTTTATGCAAGAAGGGAAGATTTAGTAGAGATAATATTTCATGGTAACTATAAAGATCGTTGTGAACATTGAATTTGAATGCAATTTTGCACACAAATTTTCTTGGAACACATTCGATTGTATGAATATGGAGTTTGTAGCATTGTGACCAAACAGTTGAGCAGTATTCACAGAGTTGACCTAACTGATGAGAAGAACAAAATTTTATAAGGCTCAATATGTTTAAAGTTTTTAGAGTATCAAAGGATAAATCTAAGCGATCTGTATGCATAAGATTGAACATAGTTACAATGTTGAGTGAATGTTAACTGTGAGTCAAATATAACTCTGAGGTCTTTTATATATGTAAATCAGGCCATAGGGTAGTTGCTTAGTCTATATTCCTGATGCTGTGGACTCCTTTTCAGTCTGAATGTTATAGAATAGCATTTTTTTAAATTGAAAGTTAAATAGTTATGCTCACACCAGTTTTGAAGCCTATAAAGGCAGTTTTGCAGAGTTAGCTGGTCATCAATTAATTGAACTGTAAAAACAATTTTTAAGTCATCACCGTACAAAAGAAAAAGAATTAGGTCTAATGCGATTATAATATCGTTTATAAATAAGTTAAATAATAGTCGGGCCGAATGGGATCCTTGGGGAACGCCTGACGATGGATAGAAACATTTACTTTTAGATGCATTAACTTTTAGTACAGCTTCTCTGTTGGTCAAGTAACTTTCCATCCAGTCAAGTAAGGTACCACTCATTCCCAATGTGTCCAACTTTCTAATAAGAAGCTCACGAGCAACAGTATCAAAAGCCTTATTGAAGTCAGTACATATGACATCTGTTTGTAAGCTTTTTTCCCTACCTTCTATAAGATACTTTTGAAAAACCAAAAGATTAGTGAGAGTTGATCTTCCTTTAGTGAAACCATGCTGCTCAGGGATAATGACATTATTGAAGATAGTAGTAAGTTTATCTACAGCCAATGATTCTAAGACTTCTCTATTATTGAGAGCTTGGCAATCGGACGATAGTTAGATACATTATTTCTGTTACCCTTCATATATGTTGGTACCATTTATGTGAATTTAAGTGTGCTAGGAAAAATTCCAGTAGTGAGGGATTAATAAGCAATATATACGAAGGATAGAGTAATGGTCCAAGAAAAATACTCCGAAGTAGGGCTGGGATATCATTAAGACCACAGCCCTTTTGGAGGTCAAGTTGGCAGAGTTTAGTTTTGATGTCTTCTACTAAGATTGTTATAGATGAGATAGAAATAGAGGTGTGAGTATGAAAATTGTGCAGAGGAGTACTAGTATGTTTTACATACACATGAAAAAAATATTGCAAAAATGTTTGCTATGTCATCATATGAACAAGCAGAACGATCATTAAAAAGCATTATATTGGGTAGTCTGTCTGTCTTTCCAGTACTGCTGACATGATTCCAGAAGTTTTGGATTATGTTGGATAGCTGACTCGAGTTATGCTTTGTATCTGTTGTAACAATTCTTAATTAATTTAGCACATTCTTACCTTAACTATGAAAATTTAGCATAATCAGATTGC
Organism: Hetaerina americana; assembly: GCF_022747635.1. Classification (NCBI taxonomy): domain Eukaryota; kingdom Metazoa; phylum Arthropoda; class Insecta; order Odonata; family Calopterygidae; genus Hetaerina; species Hetaerina americana. The sequence goes on from NW_027286874.1 coordinate 4,713,308, forward strand.
AATCGAGTTTGTTTATATATTTTTTGCTGTAATTTCTTTCTACCAATTAAATATTTCAGTTAAAAGCTAAACTACTATTTTTATAAGTGATAATTGGAGTAAACAACTGGATACCATGGTGTAGAATATCTTAATATTTATTAAAAGCCTCATTTGTAATGAGATCAACGAGTTTGTAGCACCAGTTGATATTTAACGTAACGGTAAAGTTGTTCATCATTGTTTTGAAGCCATAAAAGCACCCCTTTTATTTTTAATTAATGAATCTTTGATACAAGGGATTTTCCCATCCCAATTAAAAGAATCAAAAGTAGTGCCCATTTATAAAAACCATGGCTGTGTAAATGATTTGAATAACTACAGACCAATAGCCGTCCAAAATACATTTGCTAAAATATTCGAAAAAGCCATGTATATGCAAATAGCATCTTATCTCGAAAAAAACTTCCTACTTTCTAATTCTCAGCATGGATTTAGATCGGAAAGGTCTACCACAACTGCCATATGTCAGGCAATCGACAGCATACTTAATTCATTAGATGCTAAACGCAAAACTCTTGGAATGTTTTTTGACTTGTCAAAGGCTTTTGATAATGTAAACCACAATAGACTACTAATTAAACTCAATAGAATAGGAATTAGAGGAAGTCCTTTAAACTGGTTGAAGTCCTTTATTCATAATCGCACTCAAAAAGTAGTGTTATCAGTTGATGGGTCAAAATATTCATCCGAAGCATACCAAGTTAACAAAGGTGTTCCACAAGGCTCAACCCTTGGGCCACTCCTCTTTCTGATTTACATCAATGACCTACCTAACTGCTTACCAAATAATGATGGAATAATACCAGTGTTGTACGCTGACGACACTAATATAATAATATCAACACAAACATATCCCAGCCTTGTGGAAAAAGCTAAGTCTGTCACACTTGCTATAAACAAGTGGTGTACAGACAACCTTCTAGACTTAAATGTAAATAAAAGTAAAATAGTAAACTTTACACACAATAAGAACATATCAGATGATCTGCTGGTAAAAATCAATGACCTATCAATTGAGCGTGTGACAGAATGCAAATTTCTAGGTATTTCTCTATGTGCAAATATTTCTTGGGATACTCATGTAAAAGCCCTCCAACACAAGCTCAGTTCAACTTGCTACTTATTAAGACACCTGTATGAAACTACAAGTAAAACTGTACTACTCAATTTGTACTATGGGGAAATTTACTCAAATATAACCTACAGTATAATATTATGGGGATCAGCTGCTATTTCTCAAACCATCTTTAAAATGCAAAAGAAAGCTATTAGAATCATCGCCAGGAAACCTTACAATGCTCCATCAAGGCCTATTTTCCATGAATTAAATTTGCTACCTCTCCCATGCATCTACATTATGTTTTTAATTCTATATATAAAAAATAACATCGGCAACTATTCTCTTAACTCTGCCTATCATCATCATTACACCAGAGGCAGGAATGACTTCCATTATGGGAATATAAGAACTAAAGCATTGAAATTAGGACCCAATGAAATGGGCATCAGATTATTTAACAAACTACCCAAAAGTATCAAGGATACACAGGGAACTGCCGTATTCAGGCATAAACTAAAAAGATATCTACAACGCAATATGTTTTACTCGGTTGATGAATATCTCAACAATATTCCCGACCAGTAAGTTCATACTTTTAGTTTCTAGCAATGGTAATGGTCTGATTCATGTTTTTGATCAATGATTTTTCTGAATTTGATATTGTATGTGCATGTTACAGCCGATGTTCATGGGTTTGTACCAAACACTTATGTAACTATGAGCATCTATTCTTTTATGTATCTTAACTGAGCCTGTGTCTTTGCTCCTCATTGACGTGCCTTATATCATGTACATACTTCACCCACCTGGTATTTTTGTATTGTGATCTCTGGGCAAATAAAAAGTAATAATAATAATAATAATAACGAGTAGTTATTCAGAGCAAAAAAATCACAGTTCTGAGTCATATTTGCACAACATAAAATAAATTTCCATACTAAAAAGAAAGGCTTGTACTTTTCCACAGATTTTATTGTATGGTAACATATAATAAAATCTGTGGAAAAGTACAAGTCTTTCTTTATAGTATGGATATAAAATACTTCCACAAAGTGAAGCCTGAAACAATAGAATATAAAATCAATTACCTGAATTGGACATTGCAGTTGAAGGGAAACATTTATGGCAGGATGATGGGGGCACATGTTAGTAGAGGATTATTATCCTAAGAAATGGAAGTTAAGTCTGAATATGTAAAAATTAGATCTAATCATTTTTCATTATAATTATGGATGTTATTAACCTGTTGAATTTCAAGTAGCACAGGAGTCTATCAGCACACAAGCAGGAGTAGGCAGAGAGAAGGTTAAACATGATGACTGACCTGCAGAGTTCAGTAAATCTCAGGAAAAGACTTGAGGTATATTAAAATCACCCATTATTAAAACCTCATAATAATAATCTGAGTAAATGACATTTTCAGTGGCCTCAAAACACACATGATAGGCATCAATTGAGGAGTATGGAGGCAAGTAAACTGTGCCAATAAATATTTTTGAATGAGAAGTTTTGATTGAAGCAGGAAGGGATTTAAGATTGAGGTCACATTCTACTTAATTGCAAAGATATTTAGATCTCACTGCAATCAGGACTCCTCCACCTCTGCATTTTGAGCTGGTAAAAACACTAGGATCTTTCCTGTAGATGTTAAAGTCACCAAGACTTAGTTCACTACTTAAAATATTAGGATTAAGCCAAGTCTCAGTGAGGGTTATTAAAATGAAATCACAGTTTAGAACAGTCTCTCAAATTTGGTAACTTTGTGCACAAACCTCTTAACATTTTGGTAAGAGGCTAAAAGATTCAGTTGATTTAATTGAATTGCCTTTGTTAGCTCTGTCTTTGCACACGGTGAACTTTCAGAAAAAATAACTGTTCACGTAAATGTTTTACATTCATTAGCAAAGCAGTAACAATGGGGTGACGGTCGGAAAGATGTGAGGGAAATGTCCCAGTAGTTACTCCATTACCATCAAAATTGGAAATGAAAACATCAAGTGAGGCAGAAGAGTTATCTAGTTATACGAGTAATGTTGACTTAGAATTTCTCTTTTGGTAAGTATCTTTTGAGTCAGCCCCAATAGGTGACTCATAGAGAGACAAAACATTGATGTTTCTTGGAGTTAGCTCGCATCAGAGGTGGGTCGCCTAAGACATACAGAAGGAAGTACTTACATGTTTGGTGCAACTATGTCAGATTAAATAGCTTTCCTGGACAAAAGTAACTCCGCTTTCTCAACTTCAAAGAAACTGCGGGAGATGCTGCAACAGTAACTTTTAATGGAGTCATCCGCTAATGTGCATTTCAATGCAACAATTTCAGAGTGTAAAAATCATTCGCCTTGACTGGGATCCCAGTCAAGGCGAATGATTTTTACACTGAAATTGTTGCATTAAAAAAAGTTTTTTCCTGTTTTTTTTAGCTGTCAGCCATTAAAATGTTTTGATCATTTTGCATTTCAATAATTAAGCTGTGAATTAATGGATATAACAAAAATTGAAGAAAACTATAATTGTTTTAATATCTGTCCAAGGTCCGCATATGGGGAGAAATTAAAAAAAAAATTTGCATAAGTTTATTTCAGCCCGTGGTTAAGTAGATGAAAGTCATTTCATGAGAAAAACTTTTAAAACCTGGTGGCACAATAATTTTATCAGTAAAAGAATATGTTTTAATAAAGTTCTGTTTGTCTAATCTTTTATATTGCCAATATATATTTTTGGCATGCTACCTCTGTACTACAGTTAACTCAAGAAAGTAGGTAATCCTACTCAAAATTGATTCTGGCAAGTTCAGAAGGCTAAGTAGGTGGGCACCAATATGAATTAATGTAGATATCTAATTAACACAGCAGATGATATAGCTCTTTTAACCGCAGTTTGTGCTTGAGTCAATTTTAAGACATTTTGGTTGGAGCAGGTATGTTATTAATTTCTAATTACCAAGGTTAAATGAATCTGATGTATCTGGTGTAACCCAGCAGAATTCCGTCAAAATGAAAAAGTTCGACTTAGTTAGTCTGCATAACCTTTTTTGCACCTCATGAACTGTTTTGTAGAGCCTCTACATCATCAGTTGAGTTTACAAGACATGGTCATGTTTATGTAGTGCCCCCAGCAGGGAGTAGTAGAGATCCTTAATGGCCTAATTGCTTCTCTAAAATGTCTTTTAAATGTTCATTATTTATCTAAATAGTCGAGCTAGGGAACCTTAATTTCTCAATTTACAAACTTCAAACAAAACTTACCCCTGTACTTCACTTCAAGGCGTTTGGCAAATGCAGAAATGCCATTCTTTTATCAGGAACATATATCATGTTCGTTCATTCTCTCCTAAAATTTAAGTTATTTGCCCATGTACAAGTGTCATTGAGAGATTCTAAACTCCTCCCACTCTTCTCGACCTCTTGCAGCAGTTTCCCACCCTTCTGAAGGAAACTTCACACATTTCCAAAACGATATTCCCAATCCACGACCATACACCAAGTAAACCGTACTACGAGCTTAAAACGACACCATCGTATGAGGATGGACAGCTTCTAGGAAAGAGATTTGTTTAATGAATACTTACGCAGGAAAACTGAATTTTTTTATTTCAATAGTTCCAAATTCTATTTCTCTAACGTTCCTCTCACTTGAAAGGAAAGCGCTCTGTTAGTAAATCTGGGACTTAACTTAATTCTGAAAACTATGAGTAATATACATTCAGCTTTACATTGCAACTTCAGGTGCCACCATAACAACATTCACATTAAAAACAAATTGTTTGCATGTTTGTATTTTGGAACTTTCAGAACATGTTCCTTTTAAGTCCTAAGTCCTTATCCTAGCTTAATTCATGCTTCTTCGATCAAAAACTTCTCAGTGCAGTGGGGCAACAAAAACTTAACTTTTAACAATTGTAACACTTCAATACTTTGTATAACAGCTGCGATGAAGGGCATTGGACTGTGACTGCTGATATAGAAATCATTAACATCTAACAAGACATTTACACACAATTGAGTTATTTCTCATTCTTAAGGATAATAGATGGTTTAGTGCTCGGGTTTTACAAAGCAATCCGCGAGGTAGTATCAAATTGAATAAGAGGTACTATTTCAATCATTGTAGTAGATAAGAATTACTTCATTTCGTAGAAAAGCACGACGTTTACTCCTGCGATGAAAATTGAAAAGGTTAAACAGTGACTTTAATTACATATCGAATAAAGGATTGGCTCCTATACTTTGACGGTTGGCATCATAACGTACTACTCGCCTACTTTCTTCCGTATGCCACCAAAGGATGAAAATACTTCATAATATTGTCTACTGACAATATTAAAGCCGAAGAGATTGGGATTTATCGGAACTTATACTTCAAATTTAGCTGCATTCGTGGTAATATTTAAAATGTTGTTCATCATGGTAAATTGAAAGTAGACAACGAAGCCACAAGAAATTAATGTCTAAGTAATTTTAAATTAGAAATTTTTCGAAGCTTTCAACCGGCAATATTGATTTCGCATTTTTGTAAGTACCCAAGAAAAGCATCTTTCCTTTTACCAGAGGCACGTTGCGAAAGAGTTAACCTTAGTTCCAATGAGTACCGGTAGAGGCCTCTACTATTTTTCCGGTTTCTCTCTCCTTCTCTCTTTCTTTATCACTCTTCCATGTTTTAACTTATCACGTTAGCTCTGTTCGCTCCGCTGTTGGACATTCGTTCTCGTCCTCGATCGGCTCCCCCAAACATGTCAGTTTGCTGTCGTGTGTCACTTTGCTTGTAGTGTTTGAAATTGTGTTAAAACGGATTCAGTGCATCGGTAAATGTATACTGTGTTGGTGGTTGGCATATTGCTTCGCTAGTGGATCACTGTTTGAAACCTATTTTTGTGCCAGTGAGAACAATGGATTGCACGTTGTTGTCAAGTTCGGCATGGGCATGAAGAAGAAGGAATTCAACTACCGGTGTTAGAAACTCATCATTACTGAAAATTTAACTGAAATTCTCCGCGATTATTAGGTTTCAAAGCCACTCCTGTCTTCCCGTACTTATACAGTGCCAAAATGAAGTTCAAACGAGGTAAGCCCATATTTGTGTCAAAGTGATTAATAGTAAATTGTGCCTAGCATTTTAAATGGCCATGCCCTTATATATTTGTATTATAAGTGCTGCGCGTGTAACGTTAGCCCATTAATAGGTTAAGCTCAATTTTCTATCGCCCAGAGCTTGGTTATTTCGGTCTTGTGTGAGACCACGTGGTCGGGTGCACTTTGTAAGGAAGTCATAGTAACGGAGTCCTTGTATGAATTTGTCCCCCCTGCTGCGCCTGTCCCTTGTTTAGAAGCCGAAAACCCGAATTAGCACGTCTTTGAATTTATTTTGACAGGTAAATGTCAAGTGACCATTGTTTGGAAGTAACATATTATTATCGACCGAATTTCCTAAATATAGGAATAGCTTATATGGTCTTCGTTTATTTTGGGCAGTCTGGAGTAGTGACATTCAAAAAGTGATGCGAATATTTCTTCTTAAGCACCTGAGGAAAGTGGATTGCATCACCAGTTGCCCGTGTCCTTTGTCAACGCGAGGTTTAGAGGACGTATGTAATATACGCATCGGGAGAGGTTCAAAGCATTTTCATGCGTGAGAAATGAATTGTTGTGGTATAAGGTTTTCATCCACGACTGAGCAAAATTTTGCTATCAAAAGTGCCGTTGGGTGAGTGAGACCCCCCACAAATACGATTTTATATTACCTCTCGTTCTTAAAATGTTCTCCGTTTAAATCTCGAGGAATGGTGTCTCTTAATTATTTACAATGACATATCCTTTGCTCCAGGTAAATGTGAGAGTAAAGTAAAAGGCCCTGATGGTAGCCCACGTGAAGTCCACGTACAATTCCCTGAGTTTATCGGTAGCTATTACGTCCGAGTTGATAGAGGTCACGTTGACGTTTTATCAGCTGCTCGCCCGTTCGTTTATATGCGTTTGAGCCGTGTGGGACGGATGGTACAGCTGCTGTCAATTCTAAGTGGGCAGCCGTGGTGCAACTGGTGCTACGATCGTCATGTTAGATTTTTATTTTAGTGCTCGGTCTAAGGATGTGGCTATCAGGTCTTAATGTCATCGAGATTGCCCTGCAAAGAGTATATTGAGTTTTTCTGTTTATTTGCATTGATCGAAATGCTTCTGGGTTTATCGTATATTCGATAAGAGTGATGCGGACTCTACATCCAGTATTACTGGAGCCTGTACAGTATTGAAATTTTGGAAATTTCGCGTAAATGTAGTATAAAGCTTGCACGATGTGAACATTTTTAAGTTTATTCCAAAAAGAGCGTCTTATTGTCGGATAGCTGATGTAATGGGTGAATAGCTTAAAACCGATGAGTGCAGTGAAAACTTCTTGCGAAGTGAAACCACGTGAAATCCTGAGGAATACTTGTATGATTGCTGTGCAGATTTTCCACGAGTAACATACTAATTTAAGGATTGAAGAATGAAATTTCATCCATTAAGATAGTTCATCTTCATTGGATTTAATATGGGAAATTGTCATTTCGGCCCGTAGAAGTCCGGGATTATTCATGTATTTTAAGTTCTTTTGACGTAATTATTTCTGGGTATAATTTTAAAATTACAAGTACTATACAATTAAACAAACTACCATACTATAAATGTATATTGTTATAATTATTTTGTAGTCCACTACTTGAGGTAGGTTTTGAATGGAATAATGTGTGTATAGGAACGTTACACGTTTGAAATAGCATTGGTAATTTAATGCCTCAGAATAGAACGGTGATCTTCGTTCAAACAAACGGCCTGCCTGAGTTTATATGAATGCGTAACCGGTCCAGCAATTGGGGCAACCTGGACAGCCTAACTTCACAACGGTCTAATCAAAGCTTTGAAAAACCTGGTTTGAAATTGGATATTTGGAGAATTGCATTAATTTAAGCTCAGGAGGTTTGCTGCTGTGTGTTTTCCATAATTTTTAAAAAAAGGTTACTCACCCGTGATACTTAAACATCGCTTTGTAAATCACATCGCAATATTATGTTGACGTAAATATGTTGAGAGATAAAAACAGGATGTTAACGAAATACCTCCATTCCATTTATGTAAATATTTTTGAAACTGCAATATTCTCACGAATCCCATGTGAAGCATGACGACCATACGAGTTGAGAGGTTTTGCGTTCGAAAGACTATGTTGAAAAGAAATTAATTTTGTCCACGTCTCTTTCGTTTTGGACGAATGAAAACTAAGTCAATTGTTCTTTAGTAACTTATCGTACTCGCTGGCATAATGAATTGTCCCGAATATTTATTTAATTGATAATTTGTTTCCTAACTAAAGGTCGTCCTTATTTAAAGTTCCTGTCGTTTCTGAAAAGAATATTCGATACAGTTGCTTGCCATAATTTCCGCATATGTATCGTGCCACACGGTTACTCATGAAAAACCCGTTTCTTTTTATAAACCCGGTCCGGCTGAGTATTTAAGGTTTATTGTGTTGGTTTTATTGTTTTGTGAAATGGGTGTTCAATTTGTTACGAGGGATTTACGGGATGACTAGTGTCTCATTTTGCGGGATGATTTGTTCGAGAAACCTTATTAAATTTTACTAGGATAAGAGTAGTTTTTGCTTCAAGTATTCAATCCATGTGGTGGTGGTATGATAGGCAAAAGTGAATTAAATCATATACTGCCCCAGCAATTGCCAGACTGCCACACCGCCTATTGAATTAATTTTTTCCTCTTTTGACCTAGTTAGAGCGAAACTTGGAAATCATGATTCCGCGGAGAAAGCCGGGGAACTGAAGTCAAGGAAAGTTTAGTTCTATTTATCCAATAAAACTGGATGAGTCGCTAATGAAAGTGAAGATTTCGGTCACATTTGGCCGGATCTGATTGGTATGGACAGGCTGGGACTTTGGACAAGTAACACTGAGCCAATATCATTTCAGATTATGGTACTCTGTACTGACATCTTGGGTGCGAATTCCAAGTATTGGTAAGTTGGTGCCGGTACCTGCCGAACGGATTTACGGTATCGATAACTCGGCCGTGTGCCTCGATTACGAATTCATGGTATCGTTATTGTGTTTTTTTAGGGTGTGAATTCCATGGATTGTTACCCGGTCCTGGTTTCAGGGCATATACGCATTTTCTATCTCGGTACCCAGGTCAACATGACTTGGTAAATCACTGGGCATTCTTCTTAGCGTCATTAAAAGTGACACCTGGACGTAATATTACCGTAATTATTTGTGGTAAACTCGCATTTTCTTTGATCGATGCTGTTTTTTGGCCAGAATTCCTATCCCAATGCTATGAGAATCATTGTTCATTTATGGATAGGTGCAGGCTCTTGATGTTATTTAATGGAATTTGAGCGGTAGTAAGTGTCGTTTCTTTTTCAAAAACTATGGGAGGCACTATTTGAGGACGACGTGTGAAGGGCAATGATAAGAAGTAATTGGTTGGGTGGGGAGGACACTTGCTGAGGGAAGATGCTTGCTAAGACGGGAAGAGCTTTTCAGAATCTTCCGTATTCTTCCAACGTCAACAAGTGGATGACTCCTTGAGCATACCCTTTTCTCTCTTCTTCCTAGTCGCTTCATTTTCCCTTCCCCCCAGTGGTCTTCTTTTCACCTCCATTCTCAATGTGAATTAGCTATGGTCAATTCAATACTATCATTTTAAGCCCTGCACATCTCCATTAGATCTGTAAATAGCCTTTCAACGATGCACTAGTATTTATATTTTCTTATGTTTTTTGTGATAGTCTCGAAATAAGGTTCTGGTGGCAAATTTAACTTATGGTACCCCACGAGACATCCTATTCTAATTCAGGTCAATTATAATAACTTAAACCATCTATTTTCAAGATTCAGGTCTATCACTTCCTTTAATCCATCTTACCATGACCGTGCGATTGAATCGATTTTGATGAATGACACATCTTCGCATTAAATTATCCAGCTGTTTCATCGTTTTAGTACTTTTTTCGCGCAATTGTAAAGTAAGCCATAAGTAATTGTAAGTTTTTGTAAACCTTTAAATCTTACGACAGGTTTATCTCTGCACCCAAGAGATTTTATCTTGCTATCCTAGTGATTTTTCCTAGGTCTTTCATGATGCAGTATCGGACGGTGAAGTCAAAGATGGAGTTGGCTTGGTCGTTATATTTTAAACATAATCGTGTGAAACTTTATTCCGAAATCTAATTAATATATGTATGGGTTTTACGGCAAGTAGAATTTTTTAAATTTTTGTTTGAGTTTCAATTGTTCTTTTTTTTTAAAAGGTGCCGTTGTCAAACCAGCCTTTAAACGGATGAATTAATATTCACAGATCTTAACTAATTGCAATCGGCAGGTAGTTCATCACTGTTTACTGTGCTTCAAGTGGTCGTCGGATGATTTTATATCGCTTTAAAACGCCATTTTGTTTAATATGAAATTACATCATCAATACCAAAGTTAGTTAACGTGTGTTATGTTATTCTGCTCTTGAACTCCGAAGGTTAGTCTGTCTCGATGGGCCCTCGTTCCGGATTCTGTCGTGGTCAGCGGTGATGTTTACGGAAGTCAAGAAATCGGTCGTGTGATAAATGTTGGTTTTTCAACAGCACCATGTAATACCGTCGGTAATGTCCACAGATGCTGGTGTTGAATTCGAATATTCTATTTACAGTATTTACAGGTTTTTCAGTGTGTCGGAAAGCTTCCGTTTTTCTGAGGTGGTAGTTGATTCCGATACCTAATTAGAATTTATTATTATTATTACAAATACACATGTGCTAATAGACATTGTCAGGTAGCACACAAGTGGCACAATTAACTAATAATAAAATACCTTGTGCCAAGATTTGTGGTAGAAAATTCATCATACCGCATTTTAGATTTAGTATTCAGGGATCTTGTAATTATTTAAGTGTTCGTGTTTGAGAGGCCGTAGTTAGTTTGTCACGGCCAGTAAGTCATCATGCCGGGAAATATGTTCTCTCTCCGGGAGTGCCATCAGTAGAAGGACATGACTTCAACAATCGCGTGATTAACGAGCGTCGTTTGCAATTTACGTCTGTTTGGGGAAAGTTGCAGTGTTTTGTGGAAGTGATCAATTACGGAGCTAATGAAATAACTTGGCTTAATCCACTTAATGATTTTTTTAATTTATGTGATCTCTGTGTCGTAACGGCACATAGTTAACTAAGCTATATGTATAGCATCAAAGTGGAGGGGGGATGATGTGGACCGTCACAAATCCGGATATCATTTGTAACAATAATCATTAAGTGAATATAACGAAACTTTTGATTTATCACTGCTATGTGTATTGTTTGTGGGCTGTAATAATTATCATATTCGAAGTTTTATCCCCGATTACATTTATTCTCCCTGGGAGTGAATGCGCGTTATAATTTTCCCTCCGTATTCTTGCTTTCTATGGAATAGAAATTACCTCTACTTTCATTGGGTAATCTTATCGCTGATGTTTGTGCAGTTACGAGGGTTACTGGCATCTTTGATGGACGTACTTTATAACTGCACTCCACCATGCGTGACCGGGAGGGAGCGGGATGCGCCGTGGGCTGAAGGGGAGGGGATACCATGAATGTGCAGTCGCCACATCCTAGTGCCTTCATTCAGCACTTCATATGTCATATGTTCTGCGAAAGTAAAAATGCTTTGAGACTCGAACGCGTTCAACGCTGCAGTGTAGGTGCTTGAGATATCTGCTGGACGGCAACTTCAAAGCTGTCGCACGTGCAGCATTTCCTGTATTTTCTCATGTAAAAGTAATGGATCAAATTCGACAATGGGCTATGTTGTACATTCATGAGGCTCCGAAGTACTATTGACGTCGGTGATAGTGAAATGTAAAGGTTTAAACGTTCAGGGTCTTATCGTTAAACCTAATTCAACTATAATTTGAAATATTCAAATCGTTAGATGCCCGACAATCTAAAGAGGAAGTAATCACTTATTTTGAATGTGGATTTCGAAGCCATTTGTGGGCGAATGATATGGTTGGATTTCGAAATTCTGTTCATATCTGTATAGCAGGACGAATTAGAATAAGGATGTCATTAGTAGTTGTACATGCTTTTCAACAAAATATTGTGAAGCAAAGCATAACCACTTTAATTTATAACGAATGCCATTGTGGTTTATTTAAATTTGCATTGTCCTTTAGGGTCGATAACTGTGATTTGGTGGACATCTCTAATCAATCATCATCTTTATTTGAATTGATTTTTTTTAGCTTGAAAGTTTTATTTTAGGCCATGTATAGCTTAATTTAATTTAGGTGATTACTGCTTTTGTTGCATTGGGATTACTTGAGTAAACTAATTTTTATTGTGGCATAAATAACCTTATTTGGATGGTTTTCTTTGTTTGCAAGTTTCAACTTCATGAAGCTCATGTTTCCAACTCTTTTAAGTGACTGCTGCTATCTGCTCTAATTTTTACGGTGTGATTGAATTGGGAACGGGCGTAGAACGCAAACTCCCAATCCGGCAGTATTTGGGTATATTCTTCATGCGTGGAGCTTTTTTCTTAGGCGGATAGTGATAGCTAGACAGAAGTAAATGTGAACCGAAAAATTAAATTGCTTAAATATTAGTTACCAATAGATGTTTTACATAAACTCTTGCTGTAAAAATGTTCAAATACTGGAAATTAATTTGCAGTAGTGACATATACTACGGATTCCTGGTTTCCGTATAATTTTTCCTTAGGATGCGAAGCTAGATGTTAGTAGATACAGCAGTAAAATAAAAGATTCACAGTTATCAACTAGAAATTGAGTTTCATAGAAGAGGGTGGTGTTCACCTAGCACTAAGCAAAACGGCTTATGAAATTTGGAACACATTATCAGGGTGTCAGTTCCTTTCCCTGTGCCTCCCGTGGTTACCCAAAATGTTACCCGAAAAGCCACACAGCTTGGGTGAAGAGGATGATCCCCAGCGCCGTCCCTCTGAATCGAAGCTGGGTCTTCCAGTAAGTGGCCCATCACTCTGCCCACTGAAATAACCTATAATAAGGGTTTGATAAAATCATGACAACACACTAGGGTACCTAATTAGAAAAAGTTTTTACCCTTGTTCTCCGTCCCCTATACTACACCCATTGAATAGAATTCTTCTCCTTGTTGGCGATGGCAGAACAAAAGGTTGAGTATCACAACAATTTCGAAATCCTTTTTGTCGTCAGTTAATCAACTTTGGTAATCCCGCAAACACATTACCGAAGGCCTAACATAGCGATACTTGCATGACGAATTGTATGGGGCGGGTGCGAGCAGGGGTTTTCGATTCACCTTCCTATGACTTTTCACCGACTTATCAGAGGCGACTATAGCGTCAAGGCATCATTGATAAGAGCATATGCAAGGTGTGATCAGAAAAAGACAGGACTGATTTTATAACTTGTTTATTTCGACGGATGCAGCCTAGTCGCACTAGTCGCCCTCAAAGTACGTGCCTTGGCTAACGACAAACCTTTCCCAACGTTTCATCCGGCTCGCGGATCCTGCCTTAGGGATCCTCTTCACGTCCGCCGTACAATTAGTTTTAATGTCCGAAGTAGGCGGCCTTTCAAAGTTGATGTTAACTTTGGAAACAAAAAATTCTGATTGAGCCACACCTGTAGAGTAGGGTGGCTGCGGGATCACGTAAGTGCCGGTTCTGGCAAAAAACTGTCACAATCAGCGCCGTGTGACCCGGCGCGTTATCGTGGTGGAAACGCCATGCATCGTTTCTCCACATGCCCGGCCTCTTTCGGCTCACTGCGGCCCTTAGCCTCTTCAAAACCTTCAACTAGAAATCTTTGTTGAGGGCTTGACCTAGAGGCCCGTACTCTCAATGAATCAGCCCTTGTCAATCGGAGAAACACACCAGCATGACCTTCACATTGGACCGGGACAAGCGAACTTTCTTTCCTCGAGGAGAATGAGGACCTTTCCACTGAGAAGACTGGGTCTATTTCTCAATATCATAGCAGTAAATCCAGGTTTCGTCACCGGTTACGATGGTTTTAAGAAACTCCGGGTCGGCTTTGGCTCGATCCAGGAGTTCTTGACAAATATCCACACGTTTTTGTTTCTGTTCACAGTCCACACCCGCGGGACGAATTTTGATGCGACGTGTGTCATGCCCATGCTGTGAAAATTGTCTGACAGGATCCAAAACTAATGTCCACTTCCTCGGCTATCTCCCTTACAGTTAAACGGCGATTTGCCCGCACCAAATGGACATGGCTGGGGTCTGTCGAAGTGGAAGCCGTTCGCGAATCTTCATCTGTCGAGCTTCTGCCCGATTTAAAACGACTGTCTCACTCAAAACCCTGGCTTCGACCTATAGCTTCATTAATAAAGGCTTGCTGAATTATTCCAAATGTCTCCGTAGCACTAAAGCCACTTTTGAAACAAAATTTCACGCACACAAGCTGTTCATCTAGTTCCTTCATTGCTGCCGTTGCACGTGGCGACGAACAGGTTAAGATACTGGTGCTGCTGCGTAAAGACTCGACGTAAACAAACGCAACCTCTCCTTTTAATCGTCAGATGTGTAGTTAGATGGCGCACTGTTTCTCGTTTCGATCCGTTGAACGGTTTGCGCAGAATAAAATCAGTCTGGTCCTTTTTTGATCACACCTTGTACATTGCTTACAAACTACATATGAACAACGTGATATTGGGGACAATACTTCAAAAATATATCTTTGTGGAACGATCTTAATGCCAATGTTTGGAAGTTTGGAAAAGACGACGACAGTATTAAATTGTAATCCTTATGCAGCATCTGCATCGTTTTATTATCAAAAATGACTATCACCCACAATGGGAATGTCCTTCTGGGTAGTCGTGTTCGGTTTTGACGTTGGTTGGTTGCGCAGTTTATATCGCCAGATATGACAACACTATTTGTTTAATGCTCGTCATAGCGGAAGTTTTCTCGGGTGTATTGCTTTACAGTAACTTAGACCGCACGACGGACGAAGATGAAGAGCTGAAGGGCCTGCAGGGGTAATTAAGGACTGGAACTAATGATAAAGTCCATGATATGAATCCTCATGTTTCAATAAACAAAGATCCCGACGTTTCCGGCCGCACGTAAAACAAAATCTGGGCCTTGTTTTATACATTAATATGTTCCGAAGCTCATTTTCGTTTGAATATCCCGATGAAGTATGTCTAAATTGTATGTCCGCTTTCCAATTGAAGAGGTTGAGGTGCGGTGCGGCGATCGGGAGACCATCTATTCAGTGACCGGTTAGAAGTCCGGCGCCTGTCAAGCGCAGCT